>NW_013666549.1:118217-122990 GCF_000517525.1 Limulus polyphemus | reverse complement strand
TTCGCGACAAAGCTAACACGAAGGGGCTATCTGCGCTACGCCGTCCCCTAATTTAGCAGTGTAAGACTAGAGGGAAGGCAGCTAGTCATCACCACCCACCGCCAACTCTTGGGCTACTCTTTTACCAACGAGTAGTAAGATTGACCGTCACATTATAACGCCCCCACGGCTGAAAGGGCGAGCATGTTTGTGGGACGGGAATTCGAACCCGCGACCCGCAGATTGCGAGTCGACCTCCCTAACCACCTGGTCATGACGTGTGCATGAACTGGTGCTGAGGTTTCTGTGGAAAATTCTCCTTTAAGTTTACTTTGAGTGTCTATCCATTAAATAAATATATATATATATATATAAAGCTTTATTTCAGTTAAGGAAAACAGGGCTAGTTTTCAGATAATTGTGGGCTCTAAACACCATAAAAATCTGGCAACACTGCTGTACAATTAGAAACTCTGGTTCCCACTGGCGTGAGATGCGATTAATATACATGACAATTAAAAGAAAAAGAAAACAAAACAAATGCAATTACCCTGATTTTATAATTATTTTCGCGTTACTTTTGAACAGATAAAACATAGTAAATGTAACGCGAACGATGTCATGCCTTTACTTATATAGTAGCGGTCAAACTGCTGAAATTAAAGCTTACTATGTCCACCGTGATGCTAAGCCTAATAAATACCAAGAGATTAAAAAAGTTGATTAAAGTTAACACTATGATACACATGCGTATACAACTGACAGAATCTTAAAAGTTTCAAGTGTCATAAGGGTCTAAAACTGGTTCAGTATACTTGTATTCTGAATACTGACTTTTGATAACCCTTTCCAGATTATTAAAAGATTGTTAGTAAGAAAAACACCTTATATACTGGAAAATAATATAGCTTTATAAAAAACCTACTGTGCTTATATATATCTATATATAAATTTTTTGTTTGCAAATTTTGTGCAAAATGCAAAAGAAATATCCTAATTTTGAAACCATAGCTTATCGTACATGCAGAAACGTGTTCTATCACAGCAGAATCCGCGTGAAAGACGAAGGGTTGGAATCAGTAAAGATATAAAATTAACAAACCAAGAAAGCTTTTACATCAAAACATTTGAGATTTCAAAAAACAAACGGCCAAATTTAGTGTTAAATGTAGATATAAAGAGTAGATCAATTTGTTATTTACATAAATATTTTTTGTTTGTTCTCAAGCGATGACATATATATACACCACGTCACTTGTGTTCCAATTGATTAATCTTCGGATAAGAATCTTGGATCTCCACGTAGTAGATATTTTTTTAAATAACTAAAGCAAGTATCTGTTGTTCTGAACGAAAAAAAACAAGACTCATATTTAAATGTTATTTTATACAAGTAAATGAGAGATTGGCTAGCTAGCACCAATCATCTTCGGAGTCACTTTGTGGCCCCGTACGACCTGTCCGTAAAGTAGCTAAAGGGGCTTCTTTTTCCAGACTTTCGCGTTCCTTTTGACCCGGCTTGTAGCCATTAGGCAATGAAGATGGAAGCTGTCGAGAACCTCTTCCAATTGCTGCCGCTACTTCAAAACTGAGCGGTTCATTATTATGGCCAAGAAGGCCAAAATTTCTGTCCGTATAAGGCAGAACAGATTGATAATACCGATCAATACTATGAGTCTTCTGTTGATTACGTGGCAAACTAATACTACTACCAATCTTTTCTCCTTGCCCTAAAGATGGTCTTGTGCTTGAACACGTTCTTTGCCGCCATAACGGCAGTTGGGATTTTGGCAGATGAGTGGGCGAAGCATTCACTTTGGGGAAATTTATGTTAAATGGGGACTTGTTATTGGGTTGGGGCAGTGTAGGCGAATAAGACACAACAGGGAAGTTAATTCCTTCCATCGATCGAACATCAAGACGTAAGGTTGAGGGTTTGTTTGGGGTTTGAGGTAATTTCCTCCCCCTTGGACCCCGTTGTAATGGTAGGCTGTGCGCGGACGCGGGACTAGGACTACGGGATCTTTGCTCTAACTGAGTTTTACCATAATATTCACTGTGGGTTGGAGTTGCGTTTGGGCTGGGGCTACGGGATCGCCTGTAGAGGCACGACGTCTTGTACTCTGGACTAATACTCCGACTCCGCCCAGATAGTTGAGGGATGGTCTTCCAGATAGACGGCTTGTCAAACGTGGAACGATTGGGGGATCTTCCTCGGAACTTCTTGCCTTGACCAGAAATGTCAAATTCATCACCCCGAAGTTTGGCTACATGTTCGAAAGATATGCAAATATTCAAAATGCGCGCTTCTTCTTCTTCTTCTCTTCATAATTTGTGTTTATGTAAAAATATTACATGATTGTTTCCTATATCAACAACAATACCCAGATATCTTACATCTTCTCATAATTTGTATAGTTACCAATCTTCAAAACCTTTAAATCTGAGTTTATACATGTTGTACTCGATCTCAGGATTCGGTCATTGACTGAAAAAACACAAAATAAATACAAAATTGGGAATTTAAAAACATGCAAATAGAGATCGTAAAAAAAGAAAAGAAACAAGATTGGAGATACTGTAGACATTATTTACTCAAACTGCAAATCCCTATTTTGACTTCACCAAATGTAATTCTAGTTAACAGCATGGAGCCAAATTACGGGTTTGTAGTTTGAGTAAATAATGTCTACAGTATCTCCAGCTTTGCTTCTTTATTTTTTAAGATCCCTATTGGAAGATTTTTAAATTCACAATTTTTTATTTATCTTGTTTGCCGACTTTTTTATGCTCAACTATGAGCAAAGGATTACTTGATATGGTAGCTAACTTTATACACTGTAATGATAATAAACACCTTGTAGTTAGCTGATATGGTTCATGATGATTTATTGTAACTATTAACTGTTTGAACGCATTAGTTTGAGATGTAAAATGTTAAGCTGCAGCTGGAAATTGTCATGGAGATTTGTTTGAGCATATAGTAAGCATTTATAGTTTCTATGTAACTAAATCTCTCTCTCTCCATAAATATATATATATAATGCATAGCAATGGGCAAATATATGCCTAGATTAAGACACAACCTCCACTAAGCGCGAAAAAGTTACCAGTAGAAAAGCAGCCTTTTCAAATAAAAAAGTACGCCTAAAACATCGCTTTAAACAAATCTTCGTGTATTTTAAAGTAATTATTTTACGAATGTGTGTAATAAAATATAATATCATGTGTATTGATTTTTTTAACTCCTTCACTTCATACATAATATAGGGGTTGGCTCCTTAAAGACACCGATTGTATTGTGTACAAAGCATTGAATATGTAAATGTTACAGTCATCTCATGTTAATCTATTACTACCCGGTAATTCCTGTACTTAACATTTTAAAAGGAACACCAGATATCTGTAAGGAAGCTAACTACAGGGGGTAGTGATAACATCGTTTACACTAGAATTATGATGTTTTTACCTTATGTTAAATATAGAAGAAATAAATCGTATTTTCAATACCTTACGACCTTCGCAGTACCTTGTTCAGTATTCTACAAAAGGTTTGGGTGCAATATATCAAGCTGTTTTCGTTGTATACTGGCAAGAGAAAAATAATAATAATTACAAACAGGCCGTTTGGAGCGAATTTTCTTTTCCTTGTAAGTTTAACGTGCGTACTTTTTTGTACATTTGTGTGTGTGTACAGCCTTAGCAGTCAATAGTAATGGTTTTAAAGTGTTGTATAAACTAAATATTTACCGTTTAAGGTGCTTTTTTGCCCCAAACGTTCTATAACGGTTTTGTGCAATTCCTTGTGATCCCTATTATGAACCACTACCGTGGTTCATGATAACCGTTTTGCAATTTGAGCATATCAAAATTATTAAAGACCGAAATGAAATGTTATTTCGGTGTTTGTGAAAATTATTTTGTTTAAATTGCGAAACGTAAAATACCAAATAAACAAAGAACAAAACAGAAAATACGAGACATCTGCTTAGATCTTAGTTCGATTTTCAGAATTTCGTGCAAAGCTACTCGAGAGCTATCTGCGCTAACCTTATCTAATTTATTAGTGATAGGTCAGAGAAAAGGCAGCAAGCCAACACCACTCACCACCAACTCTTGGGACCCTCTTTTACCAACGAAAAGTGGGATTGACCATCACATTGCAACGCCTACGTGACCGAAAGGGCAAGCATGTTGGGTGACGGTATTGGAACTCGCAACCCACAGATCGCGAGACAAGCGCCATAAGCTCCAGACCTTTGCGTGAAATGGTTTAAAGAAATTGCAGCTCAGGGACTGCATTAACTCCAAGTATAGTTTGCACAAACACCGCAATAACATTTCGGTCTTTGATAATTTTGACGTGCTCAGATCACGAAATGACCAAATCCTGAGATTGAGAATAACATATAAGATAAGTTTCTGTTTATAACATGTGCTGTCCTTTAAGCTTTGAATACGGAAGAACAAAAATTACTATCACTTGAAACAGCCATCCTTACCTTTCGCTCTTCCTCTACGACTTGTCTCGTATTTTACTCTATCTACAAGATCAGTTACAGCTTCTGAAAATCCAACATCATGGCCGCCTCGCCGAGGAGAAGTAGATCTTCTGAGAGGCGTTGGGGATCTTCCCCGTCGTGGGGGAGTTGAAGAGTCATGCCCGACTCTCTCTGGGGAGGGTGATCGGGAACGGGTGCGGGGAAGGTCGTGATCATAGGGGATGAAGATGAGTTTCTCTTTCCTGATGTTAATAAAATAAAATAGTGATTTAAATTTCACTTTTTAGGCCCT
>NW_013666549.1:106053-118082 GCF_000517525.1 Limulus polyphemus | reverse complement strand
GAAGATGAGTTTCTCTTTCCTGATGTTAATAAAATAAAATAGTGATTTAAATTTCACTTTTTAGGCCCTCTTGACAAACTTGGAAATGTTGCCTAACATAAATTCTAGCATAGGCATGTTTTACTTATACCCAGACATACTGACATACATACAAATTGAATACACCCAACGTAAACATATACACGTTATTTACATTCAACCCAAGCATATTGACATATGCACAAATTAAGCACATCTGACGTAAACATACTAACATATAATATCTGCGATAACCTCAAAAGTAAATCTAGTAACTTGTTACCCGAGGTAATCATTTGGGTATCATAACAGCCTCAAGACGTCTACACGGATAATGAACGAAAAACAAAAATGAATTACCCTCTCAAACACTAGTAGGGATGAGCTTTAAAATAAAAAATGGCATAGTTACGTGCAGCAAGTTGTACAGTTTTCACCAATAGTTTTTATTTCTACCGTGCTACTGCCCTCTGTCGACCTCGGTGCACTTCAGCAGCTATGAAGTCGAACACACTGAAAAGAACAGGATCTGGATTTCCTTCGTACAATCCTTGAGATCAGCAAGTTAAGTTGGGCGTGGAATGGAAACCGTATGCTTATTTGTCCCCATAGAAAAAAAAAATCCAGAAAACGCCGTCCTGAAAGCCAGTCTATCAGTTTGTAATACAACGTTCAGTGTTTTACTAACACAAAGTGTAAAATTGGTGGTATCCCATTTTGCTGGAAGAAACGTGTTCTAATAACGCCATTAACTTCCGACTGCTGGAAGAAAATGTTCTCCAACATATTCAGGGCATGTGGTACACAGTGACAATTACTTCTCAACAGACAAAAAAAAAAAAAGGACAACATATCTCTCTCATCGTAAAACAGCACGAGTGTGGTATGTGCTCGTGAATGGTGTTTCGGTTCTAATTCCCCCAAATTTGACAGTTGTGTCTCGTGACTCCTCAGGGCAGATGGAATGTTAACTATAGGATATGATAATTTACTTGATGAAAGTGTCATACTAACCCTATAAAGAAACGTACTACTTACCACGAGTCTAGCCTCGAAGTCCTCCTCCAATAGCTGTTAAGTGTCTGAACTTTCTGTATATGAGAATTCAGGTGTTGTTGGTATGCCGAGTTAAACAGATTCCATCATAACATACTTTAATGGGCTATTCTAAAAGGCTCGATTTACTGAAGCGACATTGTTAGCTAGTGACCGTGCATGACGCATTTCTTTACAAGGGAACAACAGACTTAAATTGCACGTAGTGCCATCTATTGACAAAATGTCGAAGCTTGAGAGTTTTTTAGACCAATATCTACTCTACACTATGCGTTTATCTTTCTTTGCTTAACAATTACTAAGTTTTAAAATGCATATAACCATTTGTAAATTGTAAATACACTGTCCAAAAGACAAATCAAGACCTTTAATAAGACATCTAACATCTACTAATCAACAGTAAAACGGTTTGTCTTACCTTGCACTGAAGAACACAGTTTTTACCAGAAGCTCTCTCTACGCATTACCGCGATTGTGGACCCAGTACTGTGTAATTTGAATTGATGCTTAAGAAACTAAGAAAGATACATCTACTAACAAAATATGCTTTTATTCTTAAAAAAAACTAAGTCTTCTAGAAATTGTTTATTGTTGTTGAATTTCGCGCAAAGCTACTCAAGGGCTATCCACGTCCCTAATTTCTAATTTAGAAGTGATCGACTAGAAGGAAGGCAGCTAGTCAACATCTTCCACGACTAACTCTTAGACTACTTTTTTACCAACGGAAGGTGGGATTGACTGTCACATCACAACGCCCCCACGTCTGAAAGGATGACATGTTAGGTTGCGGGATTCGAGCCCGTGACCCGTATATCACATGTCGAGCACCCTAACCACTAGAAAAAGAGACTGAATTCCACATATGAACCATAACTCCCTTTGCAGAGTAAAGTTAATAACAAAGAACACAAGCAAAAAGCAAGCATGGAACAAAGGACAACGCAGAACAGGAAGTGCACAGTTTCACTCATACACACACACACCACAAGAAGCCTGCAAAACATTAAACAGTAACAAGATTCACCCACTCACTTCCTCGGATCCTGGCTCTTCGCCTGTATTATCTGTTGGTGGCTGTCCTGTTACGTTCACGTCCAACATTTCGACGCCCTGTTTATACCCAGAGTCACGTCTATGATTACACATCTCTGATGCTTCTAACAATAAATACTTTTAAAAAACTCCCACTTAATAGAAAGAAGGCATCACAAGTTCAACGATCACTTACCAATGCAATATCTAATAGTATTATGTGATAAACTGGGCGTGTAAGCAAGGAATGAACTGTTGGAAGATTGCAGTGTTATCGCTCTCTGTTCTCGTATTTCCTTTTGTTCACACATAAACCAAATGCTTAAAGCCAAGTCAGGACACTGATATACATAAATCAAGTTCTGACCGCAACAAAAAACGTTCATGCTTATCATCATGCTTATGTAAAAGTAAAATAAAATAAAAGTGATACGGCATGAAGACTCCATCCAGGTCAAATACTAATGAATGTATTCAGCCAAGTATAGCGTAAGGTTGTCTGTGCTTTCATACTTACGTGAAGTGTGCCAATACAACTTACTGACTGTGGGATAATGAATAGTTTTTGTAATAATTGTTTGTGGTTAAACGTGGTCTATTTTTTTTGTTCTGTTGCAGAAATATTATAACGTTGTTACTTCACGTTTGGTCATTATATTAAATATCATCTTTAGCAAAGTAGGGCTCCACATTAACAGATGACTATGCAATAGCGTAATAATGAAATTAAATGTATTAACCCTCAAACCAGGAGGACACTCGTATGAAAGATAAAAAATTAATAAAAATTGGAGGACGTAGAAAGGAGATAATGATTTATTTTATTAAAAAGTTTGATAGCTTCTTGTTGTTGTTAAGCACAAAGCTACACGATGGGTTGTCTGTGTTGTGCCCATCGTGGGCAATGAAACCCAATTTTTAGCTTTATAAGCCCTCAGATTTACCGCTGAGCCGCCGAGGACTTATGGAAAAGTATATACAGAAAACATAAGAAAACAGTTCAAATATCTTTCTTTCATCAGTTCCGCATTGGAGTCGATGATAGAAAACAGTTTGTTTGTAGTTAAGCAAAAAAACTAAACAAAGGCCTATCTGTGCTCTGCCCATCACGGGTATCGAAACCCGGTTTCTAGCGTTGTAAGTCCGCAGACATACCGCTGTGCCACTGGGGGGCGATAGAAGACAGATAAAACTTCCTAAGTTTCTGTCTTTACAGGCAAAATATGATTGAGCAAAACAGAAGGAAATGCAAAAAATTAACAATGAGCTCTTACAGTACTCCTAGTTAGAAAAAAATCCAGATGTGATTTAAAAAATCAGAAGACTGATGGATTCCTGGGAAGTATAATCCTATGAAGCAATCTGTGTTCAAAAGTTTGAAAATTCCTCATAATTAAAATATATGACTCAGAAAACCTTTTACTGACTTAAGAGAAACCCCCGTAGGGCAAAGGATTAACAGACGCTTATTTAATATCTAAAGTAAAACGGCTGAATAATTAAAGGATTTTTACTCTCCTGGCGAGTTTAGAAGTCCAAGAGAAGTTTGAAAACGTTCTAAAAATATAAAAAATTGTTAACCGTGACAGCTAATCTTAGTTGGATCTAAATGTTGCCCACAATTAGTTTTTAATTTCAGTGGTTCTTATAACATTAAAGCACGGGCATTTCTTAAGTCGTTCCTGGCACAATGAGTTCGAAAACTGTTTTAAGCACTCTTTTACTTTTAGTTAACTGTGTTCAGGATAATTATATTTATTTGTTTGTTGTTAAGCACAAAACTATACAATGGGTTATCTGTGCTGTGCCCACCGCGAGTATTGAAACCTGATTCTTAGCATTATAAGCTCTCAGGATTGCCTCTGAGCCATCAGGGGCGAGGATACGTCACAAAATATTATTTCTTGTTTGGTTTAATGCAAAACTACATTGGGCTATCTGCTGTGTTCACCGTGGGGAATCGAACCCCGGATTTAAGTGTCGTAAGTCCGTAAACTTACCACTGACTCACCGAGGGGCTATTATTTCTTTCTTATCTTCAAACACATCGTGATAACATTTGGTGTATAAATATTTTAACTAATTGTTAAAAACAAGCACACATATTTCGTATTAAATGTATTTGAATAAGCTGAAAGCTAGAAGCATTTTTAGATACAATATTTCCGAAAACATAATATTTTGAATGAAGTCATGAACCTATGTTATAAACTAATAATTTAGGGAGAAAACATGTTTATTGTGGTTTACTAGAGAAATGGATTACTCTTCAAGCTTTCAGTGATATATGCATTACATGAAAAATGTAACAAAAAGCTTGCAGTGACTAAATATTCAAAGTGAAGTAAAGCCTACTCAATGTCTATTTATTGAACGAGCCATTAGTCTTAACAACAAAAAAATAAAATAAAAGATAAGTATCATGCATGGTCAACGTACCTCATAACACTCCTCAACGTCACTCAGTCTTCCGCATAAATAAACCTGTACCAAAAAAAAGATAACAAAAGAAACAAAACTAAACAAGAAACAAAAATGAAGCTCAGTTCCAGTTCTCCTGATGTCAACAATGTGCTCTACAATAAAGCACTGGTAAAAAATCATGCGGTAACATTTCATCTAAGAACCCGTCAGCAAGCACACAGCCATTGTGCGTTGATCAGAAGCAAGCGTGCAAAAAACAGCAAGACTGTGTACACCCTCTAAAATCACAGTTTAATTAGAAGCTAACCCTAAACATAGATACGCTCTATTTAATGTTTAGAAAACCGTTTTACTTATAAATCAAACTAAAAATGATATTTTATCCAATCAGAAAAAAACACACATTATAAATCTATGAATAAACGGTAAATACTCATTACAACTTTGAAATACTGATCTAACCATTAATTATGCCTTTTTATATCATTAACAGGTAATTATGCTTTGTTGTCATACTAACCAAGTTATTAAGCCTTGTTAACATACTAATCAATAATTACGCCTTGTTATATTTTTAACAGGTAATTATGATTTGTTGTTATATTATCTAAGTTATTAGGCCTTGTTATCATACTAATCAATAATTATGCGTTGTTATATTATTAACAGGTAATTATGCTTTGTTTTTATATTAACCAAATTATTAGGCCTTGTTAACATACTAATCAATAATTACGCCTTGTTATATTATTAACAGGTAGTTATGATTTGTTATCATATTAATCAAGTTATTAGGCCTTGTTATCATACTAATAAGTAATTATGCCTTGTTATAGTATTAACAGGTTATTATGCTTTGTTGTCATATTAACCAAATTATTAGGCCTTGTTAACATACTAATCAATAATTATATGTCGACCTGATGTCCAGGCTCAGTTTTTTTCTTGTATTTAACAAAGTTTAAGCAACTCGTTGATTAATTCAGAACACACTCCAGCTCACAGTTGCTAAGCCTTCTGTTTAATTCCGCTGGATTTTGAAAGTAAGGGCTAACGATCGTTAGAGAGATTGGATTGCAAGCAGCAGAAATTACTACAAATTAATCCGGAGAGATGTAATCAAGAATCCCATTAATGGTTACAAGTTTGTGGCTTGAGAAACATCTTTGAATTGCTGTTTCAATGGAACGTTAGCCAGAGTAGACGTAGTAGATTTGAGATATTTAATGTACTGCAACTGCCTGTTGGAAGAAAAAAAAAGAGACGACGTTTCGACTTCTATATTGAGGCTTTCTTCTGAAGTCGAAACGTCGTCTTCTTTCATTTTAGCAGGAAGTTACATTCCATTAAAGTTCTCAAACCAACTATATTCGAATTGGTTCTTTCGTAAGGTAAAACAAACATGCAAGAAAACAAAACAAAAGATAAACACTTGTTCACATATCATTCGATAAAATGTGAATGTTTTTTTTTATTTTTATGATGAAAGTACGAGATGAAAGAAAATGTTCAAATTAAAATTTTGAAATAAGTTACCTTCAAAAACGGGTAAAATTTTGCAATAAGTTACCTTCAAAAACGGGTAAAATTTTGCAATAAGTTACCTTCAAAAACGGGTAAAATTTTGCAATACGTTACCTTCAAAAACGGGTAAAATTTTGCAATAAGTTACCTTCAAAAACGGGTAAAATTTTGCAATAAGTTACCTTCAAAAACGGGTAAAATTTTGCAATAAGTTACCTTCAAAAACGGGTAAAATTTTGCAATAAGTTACCTTCAAAAACGGGTAAAATTTTGCAATAAGTTACCTTCAAAAACGGGTAAAATTTTGCAATAAGTTACCTTCAAAAACGGGTAAAATTTTACGAAATATTTCAGTTCAGATGAGACTCGGAATGGAAGATGAGAAATAAAAATATTTTATATGAAAAAAGTCCTTTTTGATCGTAAAAATTAATACATTCAATGAACACTTAATATTAAGTTAAAAAATGAAATTACTTTGTATTCAAACCTTATTCATTCAATAAGTATAAAACATGTTAACGAAGCCTTTATAAACATAAACCATTAACAGCACATAAACAATTCACGTCACAAGTTAAAAAAAAAACAAAGAAAAAAAAAACACACACCAAGCTTTTCAATATCAAAGGTGTTATGTCTTAAGAATTTTACCCCCCATACAAATGGCGTATAATTGATCAATCGGACATTCGTTTAAAAATGGCGAACAGAATATTGTTTACAGTTTGTCGACGGCCAACGATATTTTAATTGAACAATACACAATAAGAGTCCCATAGCATTCATGTCTTCATCTTCCTTGCTTTACACGTTAATATCAAACAGTCTTCTTGACGAAGAAACAAAGACCAAACATTATTTTCGATTCAGCTCGAATTCTTAAGAAGATAGGAAGCGTTTTACACATTAATAATGGAGTATTGAACATTTTGTTTGTTACTTCCGATAATTTCGGAAGTGACTGGTTAGATTTTCAACTCAAATCTGATTCCATTCGAGAAAATTGGTCTTCACGAAAACCGGTCGTAGAGGACTTACAGAAGTTTTAGGCTCATACAGTAGTTATATGAAACACTTTCTTCTTACTTCTTCTTGCTATTGAGTGGTCGCCTTTATAATCGGAATCAATAGACCGTAAAAACGAATCATTTCGTCTTGGTCTTGACATGTTATTACAAGTTGTAAAGCTATGAACAGGTAAGCCTAATTGATGTTCTGTGGGTGATGCAACATTGTTGGGCAAACCGGAAGCTGAATGCTGTATAGTTCGACTTGCAGAAGCAAGATGGCGGTAAGGTGAATAACACGATAGTTTCTGATCAGAAGGTGAGACTCTGTAGTTGTTTGATGGAAGATGAGCATCTTCAAAAGATTGAAGAGTAAAAGGAATATTGTGGTTGAATATGACCGATTTATCGCGTCTATCACTGAGAGCAAATTGATAGCTTCTTGGGTTGTGGTTTTGTTTGTTGCTTTCAGACGGTGCATGATTGGCTAAAACCTGGAATGAAACCGATATTTTTGGTTTCGTAGTTCAAAATTTTTATCAGGAACTTAGACCAACGAGAAGACAGACAGAAGAAACCCAGAAAGACCGAGCTTTGGTCATGCTTTCAAGCGAACCCAGCAGGATACTTTTTTTATCTCCCATTGGAATAATAACAAAATATAATTAATAATACATCGCATACGGGCTTTTCAACATATTAGTTACATATTAATTCAAAAATATGGCCTTAAAATAAGAATGATGAAGACAGGCAAACAATAAACCGATTAGGTAAAAAATACTCAAGTTATTATTCCATAACCAAAAGTAGTGAATATAACAAATACCTAAATAACATGCTACTATAAGAGGATCTTACATCTTGTCCCAATGAGTTAGTTCAAGGTACCAACTTTCTTATACGTTTTCATTACTTCAGTTAGATACTGTCTTGATATTACGTTACACTAGACAATATTCCTCATCAGGTATTGCTATCAATTACTTAAAACTTTAAAGAAGTTTATGAATTGTTGCTTTATGCCAAACATTTCTATACGGACATCTTTAAAAAACCTAAAGACATTACCTGTATAAAAAGATTCGAGAGCCAGAAAGTACTTAACAAAACGATACTCTTCGAAAAGTGCTTTAGTGAAAATGTTGTAATGTTTACATGCAACAAAACACTTTTCTGAACATGCTGTTCCAACCATGCTGATAAAGGTGCCAAACCCAAAGGTGAATTTAAACCATGCACACTCAATCTTGTCAGCAAAGGTGTCCAACCAGACCTGCGATCCGGAAATTTCACTATCTGCACTGTGTCGCTTTCTTCGACTACTTCCACGACGTAGAAAACTGAAAGACCGCTGCCACGTGCTTTCCGAGTTGTCGTGGATTTTGTCAATGCTGTTTGGAAAATTCAAAACATAAGTCTAACTACGACAAAATAAAACATGTAAAGGCTGTCTTGTAAGTAAAAGAAAGTGTATCTTGGGATTTATTTTAAAATATAATTGCCTTTCGAGGATAACGAATTAATTTAGTTCTTCAATAACGTTTGTTACAGGCTACAAGCTGTGTCCACTGGGAGGCCTAACTCAGCTAACAACTTTATAATAGGAATTCCGAAACTAATGTACGACTACATTACAGACATATTTCACATCACTTTATGCATAATTTCTTCGTTAATCGACCGATAAGAACTAGCTGACTGATTAACTTAGTAACTGAATCACAGACTAATTCACACTGTCTGGCTCACTAACTAACAATGAACTGATTAACTAACTTAACTCATTCAGTCTGTCATTTTTATATCCTACTAGTTTTACACATAACACATGAAACTTAGAAACACTAACAGAGGCCTAAATTTTCATGAAACTTCTACATTTCACACAATTATTATATCATATTAAAAAAAAAATCACCCAAATGAACAAAACATCAAATATTAAAAATATAGCCTAAAGCAATATAAACAAGTAACGTTCACAAATGATTGACCCCAAGCTTCCCATGGGCCTCTGGAAAAATAACGGTTCCTTCTTATAAAGTAAATTGTGATTTCGCAAACCAGAACGTAGAGTTAAATATATATAAAAGTAACTTATGACTGGTCAATAATAAATGTGAATTTCTATACCCATCTGTAAAATTTTCATGAAACAATCCATTAGCTTGCGAGTGATGACAGACATTTTAGCACGTCAGTTCTGATAACGTTGGAAATGAAGTTGAACTTATTCTCCCAAACGAAAATGCTGAAAAATTGCTGTATTACCACTTCTCTGTATACGATAATTATGGTAATATTATGACTACGATATCCAAATTTTTGTGGCAATGTTTTTGGGTAGAATTAAATTTGTCTTCAAATGTATAAAGTTTTAAAAGTATTTTGGGCTATTTTGAGCAAAAGTAAAGGAACTAAAGGATAAATACGAAAATAAAAGTTTGTATAGGTAAAGAAAAGGTTAAATTTTCACAAGTACAATCAAACAAGGCTTGCAGCAGGTTTTTTGAATACACAATATAATATTGCCTAATGTAAACGTAACTAAATTAAAATTATCTACATAATGACGATAAAATGGGTAAGTTACATTTTCTTTCTTCTTTCAGCCCAACTAACGATTTCTGGTACTTATTGAAAGGCCTCTTGGGTAGTGACTTGTGGGAAACAAAAGACAAATCTGAAGTTGTCTTTATACGTCTGTGATTTTGAATTCTAAATGGATAAATTAAGATGAATGTGGAAAAAAAAAACATCCGCAGTTTAGATGATTTTGATTCCCAAATTTTAGGCCTAATAGAATATCCCGTCAGTTTACTGGCCTGTTTCAAATTCTCAAGAATAAGCTAGTTGAATTAACTCATTTCATTAACAGTTGAAGGATATTAATCTCTATGCTCTAAAGAGTAAATTGTTTGCAAACATTTAACTTCAACAATTAACCATTGTTCTGAACGTGAATTCTTATTAATTTTGTGAAAAGTTTCATCCGCTTGGGGTAGTTCGGAGACCGACGAACAATGACGTTTTGAACAACTCATCAGGTCACTCAAGAAGATCAAGAATAATGGCACGTACTCGTGGCTATGACAGAAAGCTGAGGGGTGTCATGTGCTGGAATATCTGCTGGGAGCCGACGAGTGTTTTGTCTTGACATAATTGCACTAGCTATTCGAAACATTGTCTTCAAACTAGAGAAGAACGAACTCCAAAGAAACCATTTAAAATTAACAATTACTTAAAACATCTTTTACAAGTGTTTAATAAGTTGAGATGTTACGTTAACCAAAACAAAATTATCTTTCATAATTACACTGTGACAATAATAAGATGTACATTTAAATTTTTTAAATCAGTCTTGGGATGTGAAACGATCCTCGTCGTGACAGTAGAAATAAAATAATGAAGTGAAACGTATTTACCTTAGTCTTGAGTTGCGAAACGACCCTCTTCGCGACCGTAAAGATCGACTGTCTGCGTCTTCGTAGTGTTCTTCGTCTTGGTTGAGACTCTCGTGACTAGCAGCACGCGAATTCGAGTTCCTGACTGCACCCATGAGACGGCGTAGCAAGGAGGGTCGCTAAACCGAGTGAAAGTTATTAATATATTAATTAAAAACGTAAAACGTTAAGACGACATATAAATAAAAAGTTGATCCAATGTTAAAAAAGTGTTTACGTATATAGTAGAAAACGTTAAAGTTGCATCTTATTTTAGCTCATTGTACTTATGGATATAAAATAAGTATTTCTTAGTAATAATAAAAGAAAGAACAGATTTGACGTCACATCAGTAAGTCATTCAAGCTAAAATAAAGCATTCAAAATATATAGCTTAGAATGCAATTATTATTAGCTGTCGTGCGTGATAGCCAACAACCTCATTGGTTTGGTTTGAATTTCGCGCAAAGCTACGCTAGCCGTCCCTAATTTAGCAGTGTAAGACTAGAGGGAAGGCAGCTAGTCATCACCACCCACCGTCAACTCTTAGGCTACTCTTTTACCAACGAATAGTGGGATTGAACGTCACATTATAACGCCCCCACGGCTGAAAGGGCGAGCATGTTTGGTATGACGGGGATTCGAACCAGCGACCCTCAGATTGCGAATCGAGCGCCCTAACCACCTGGCCATGCCGGGCCAACAACCTTATAATAATGATAGTAAACACCTTATTTATTTTCAAATTACACTACGAAAAAAAAACTAATAAAAAGTACTTGAAATTCCTGTAAAAAAAGCGGTTGTGTTAAATGCAGGTTTATTTGTATAAAACAGTTAGTTTCGAGGTCATAACACTGTCAAATGACACCAATTTATAATAGAGAATTCTTATTTTGATGTGAATAAAAGTCATTTTTAATTAATGTTAATTAGCAACCATGCAAGTAACCGGTTCAAAACAATGCAAATAAATTAAAATGCTGAAAGTTTATCACCAGATATTTAGGAGAAGAGAGATAATAAGAGGTTGGAAATTACCGCTGGATCAGTCTGAGGAGAAGATGCATTTTCCTCCTGTGAACAGAACAAACACACAATAGTCTAGCATCACATACGTTTATGGAAGTCGAAAACGAACAATAAAATACATAACACTTCAAGCAAACAGGAAGAAACGAATCATACAGATTCTTTAACTTACCTGAATCTTCTTGCATAATTTACAAAATTTCGAATTCGAAAACAGTAGAAATTCTGTCTAAGTTCATTTCAACATGTTTTATTTCATTCCGATGTACGTGCTTTATTTAGCCCTTGGTTCAACACGCACAGAACTAGTAGAGAAAGGGATTAAACCACGCCCTCTGATGGTTGTGATAGTGACAAAACAGGAATGAGGTAACGATAAAGGACGTTGATTTGTTTATTAAACCACGCCCTCTGATGGTTGTGATAGTGACAAAACAGGAATGAGGTAACGATAAAGGACGTTGATTTGTTTGAAGTTATGCTATCT
>NW_013666549.1:103944-105144 GCF_000517525.1 Limulus polyphemus | reverse complement strand
TGCTTAATTGCAAACAACAACAACAACACTTAGTAGTAAACAATAAACATTTGAAAAGAAACATTGTTGCATGCTGCTCGGGCGATATAAAAAATACGCATGAATCAAAATTAAATCTCATTTACAGATATAACGTAATACAAGAAATTCGAAACTGACTGATGAATAAAAAAATGTTAAACATGAAGGGTAAACTTATTAATAGATATGGGTCTGTTAGGGTAAAAAATATTTGGTACAATAACGAACAATAATAAGGAAAAAAAAACGTCACGTATTAATACAAAAATAACACGCGACACAACACTTTAAATACAATATGAAAAATGATAAAATAACAAGAGCAAACTCTGAAATATGCATATTTACAGGCACATAATGAAATACAATGAAAAGAAACTTGCTAAAAGTTCAAACGCATTACAGGTGGCGTTGAAAGCTTAAGACAGGCAACAGTGAGGGACAATGGGTTATTAACTGGAAATACAAACTAATCGAAAAGTACATAAAAATAGGCCATTTTTCATCTGAAAGAGATAAGTGTCATACACACATATATATACATATAAATGGAAATGTTTCTAGTTGTCTAGTTTCTATGATGCTAAGAGAAAAATAAAATTAAAAAGGGCTACTTACTGTCAGATTTCCTTCAGTTGGTAACTGGCCGAATCGGGATGTTTTCCAATTTTCCAAGATCAATAAACCCGCATAAATTTTTCCAACGGTTAGGTTTCCTTCCTGAAGGGCTATTTATTTAAATGATTATAACGATGGGGGGAAGGAAATTGTAAAAAATTAAAATTATAGACAGAGAGACGTGTAACTATTTACAAAAAAAAAATTAAAAAAATGCGGGTGGGGGATTAGAGTATGCCAGAGACTCGCGAAGGACTGAATAAATAAATACAATATTGAAATTAAAACTAAAACGAGACCTTATTCGAAATTACTATCATGGAAGAATAATAACGACATAGGTTGTTTGTTTTTTAATTTCGCGCAAAGCTACACGAGGGCTATCTGCGCTAGCCGTCCCTAATTTAGCAGTGTAAGACTAGAGGGAAGACAGCTGGTCATCACCACCCACCGCCAACTCTTGGGCTACTATTTTACCAACAAATAGTGGGATTGACCGTCACATTATAACGACCCCACGGCTGAAAGGGCGAGCATGTTTGGTGTGACGGGGATTCGAAC
>NW_013666549.1:100195-103814 GCF_000517525.1 Limulus polyphemus | reverse complement strand
CACCGCCAACTCTTGGGCTACTCTTTTACCAACGAATAGTGGGATTGACCGTCACATTATAACGCACTCACGGCTGAAAGGGCGAGTATGTTTGGCGTGATGGGGATTCGAACCCGCAACCCACATATTGCGAGTCGAGCGCTCTAACCACCTAGCCATGCCGGGCCACGTGACTATGTCACTCATCCAAATGGAGATCCTTCTTGATTATGTTGCATACATACTATTGCATGTGTCACGTGGACAGCTTCTGTCAGTAACCTTTGTGCTCTGTGTTCTCACTTACTAAAAGACGCCATATTTTGCTTACCGCGGCTGGGGTGGGACAAGTTGATCCAATTTCTTTGTCTTAGGATGTTATGTAGTACAAGAGATATACCTGTCTTGGAAATTCTAAATCCCCAATCCGATCACATCTTTATGATTCGATCGTGTGTATGTTTTGCATCGGAAAGGGCTGTTACATATCCTTCCCAAAGTCGATCATTTTTAGTGGCATTGCACAACCTACTTAACGCCAAAGGATGTCAAAATGTAGTTCTGATACACATCGTTTCACCAAGGCTTTATATCAGCTGTGGTTGTTACGTGTATTTAATATAACGTTTGTTTGTTTTTGAATTTCACGCAAAGCTACACGAGGGCTATCTGCGCTAGCCGTCCCTAATTTAGCAGTGTAAGACTAGAGGGAAGGCAGCTAGTCATCACCACCCACCGCCAACTCTTGGGCTACTCTTTTACCAACGAATAGTGGGAATTGACCGTCACATTATAACGCCCCACGGCTGAAAGGGCGAGCATGACGAGCATGTTTGGTGGGACGGGGATTCGAACCCGCGACCCTCAGATTGCCCTAACCACCTGGCCATGCCGGCCTAGCTTACATTTGTTGTTGTGTTTTAGCGCAAAGCTGGACAATGGGCTTACTTGCGCTCTGCCCACCGCAGGGAATTGAACCCCGGAGTCCAGCGTTACAAGTTAAAGTGGGGAAACTGTATTAGTAAGAGAGACAAAGAACGAACAGCAAGAAAAGAAAAAATGGCGGAATACATAACGATCAAATGATAAAAATGAATGAATAAATTAATATATTGCGAGAAAACGTAATAAAAGGTTAATATCAAATATCTAACTAGTAACTAAACTTCACTGGTTTAATTTATGCTCTTCTGTAAAGAAAAGTGTTTGTTAAATTAATGAAAATTCGTATAACAAGTTTCTTTAGTGAGAGTTCACTTTATTAAAAATGGGACATTGAGTAATCTTTAAATAAAACTTAATGCTAAAATAACACTTCGGATGGTTCACATTATAATATAGCGTTAAAAATAACAAAATTTTATGACTAATATTCTGAACTTATATGTTGGGAAAAATACCTAAACGTTTTTTTATGAAGGGCGCTCCAGAGATCTGACATATCAAAATTAATGCTTAAAATTTCAAGTAATCAGTTACTATGCTCTTTGTTCAGAGCGCCACCTAAGCAGATCTTCTGAAACATTCCTGGTAAAACCTACCATCATTATTTGGCAGAATCTTATCCATTAGTTTCTTTGCTTGAAAAGGCCATATTTTTCTAATTGTTTCCCTCAGTTCTCTGTCCGCTATATCCATTTCGTCTGCTGAAAAGACGATATTCAAGATATTAACTGTTTAGATTGTACAGAATAAAATAGCCCAAAACATAAACACAAATACATCTTACTGTAAAATAGAGTTTAGAAATATGACTATAACAAGCGCTCTGAAAAACATTAAATTATAATAAAATAACAGATTTATATTTCTTGATATTAGATGTTAGCTAATCTGCCATGCATGATTTACATGGAACACTTGAGCCCGAAACAGTCTTACAGACTTTACATTTTCATTCTATTTAATGACCATTCAAAAACGGCCTTAATGCCTTCTGGAAAGTTTTCATTCTTCTTTGACCAATACTTTAGGTGTGGTTTTTCTCTCTCTCTCATTTCAATCTCTAATTATTTCATTCCCAAAATATGAGATGTGAAAAGAGACAGTAGATGACAGGATTCCATTTTGTTTGCTAAAGTAACGTTCAGCCAGCCTTTTGTCTTTTGATTCACAGACAGGATTCCATTTTGTTTGCTAAAGTAACGTTCAGCCAGCCTTTTGTCTTTTGATTCACAGACAGGATTCCATTTTGTTTGCTAAAGTAACTTTCAGCCAGCCTTTTGATTCACAGACAGGATTCTATTTTGTTTGCTGAAGTAATGTTTAGCCAGCCTGTTGTCTTTGGATTCTCATTTACAACTTCCATTCAGTTATCTTTCGTCAAAGCGTTACAATCAACATTACAAACACTACTTTAAATACTGCCAAACTCCCATCTTTGAAATCTACTAAATTTTGTGGTATTAACGTTAATCAAGGTTTACTGGGATGTAGCAGCACACAATGCAAAGTAAATTATTACGACTTACCAGGTCTCATTTTTATGATAAGGTTTTCTCGGATTAAAGCAAACAGGGTCGTAGTAAAATTGACTTTTCCTTCTTCTGTTATGGGCATGTTCATACGAATTAATTTCTATAAGAACAAAAAAAAAAGAGTAAAGTGGAACCCATATCAGAAAAACTGAAACCTTATACAAATTAACACAATCATTCGTCATCCAAGATTCAAGAAATAAAGGAAATAAAACATTGACAAGTAGCTGTAATGACGTGTTGATAAAGGAAAAAATAACTTGGAATCTAGACAGGATATGTTCGTCGCAAAATATAATGTGATTTTAATGGTTAATTTCGTTATTGAAGCAACACAGTTAAGCTCAATGTCTCTTTTTCTGGGTTTGTTATTTCAAAGTACTTGGTGTTTTTAATCTCTTTTTTTTAAGTTAGGAAATTTTACATTTGTGATCAGCATAGAATGCATTGTTTATCAAATTCTGAATTGGGAAATTCCTTTTTTCACACAGCTAGTAAGTTCTGGACGATATTTCCTTAATTACATTTACCTTATAGGCTAGTCTATAAGGACATTTGTTGCCGAACCCCAGTGGCGGATCCATGTTTCGTAGCATGTCGTACATTTCTGTGTAGTGAATGTAGCCGCTGGAAAAGATTTTATCATGTAATTAGGAATAATACTCAACATTAAAAAAGTTCAGAATATAAATGGTATTAAATATAACTAGACAACGAATAAAAGACAAACATAATGATAAATAAATAATATATGCTTTAATGAAATAAGACGCAAAAATCTTACGTAGCGCTAGGATCATATTCAGCCCAAACTCTTATGAATTCATCAAGGTGATGAGCGCCCAAGATAGAAGAATCTCGAGTTAAATAATCGAAGTTATCCATAATGACAGCAACGAAAAGGTTCAGCATCTGTACGTTAAAACGGACAGGATTAGTTACTCTTAAATTAACAAAGAAACGAAAAGGTTTAGCATCTGTAAGTTAAAACAGAGAGGATTAGTTACTCTTAAATTAACATAGAAACGAAAAGGTTTAGCATCTGTAAGTTAAAACAGAGAGGATTAGTTACTCTTAAATTAACAAAGAAACGAAAAGGTTTAGCATCTGTAAGTTAAAACAGAGAGGATTAGTTACTCTTAAATTAACAAAGAAACGAAAAG
>NW_013666549.1:97154-99518 GCF_000517525.1 Limulus polyphemus | reverse complement strand
AACAGAGAGGATTAGTTACTCTTAAATTAACATAGAAACGAAAAGGTTTAGCATCTGTACGTTGAAACAGAAACATTAGTTAATCTTACAGTAACGAAAAAATGAACAGGTTAAGAATTTGCACATTGGAACAGAAAGGATTATCGATTCTTAACTTAACGAAAAACGAAAAAGATTAAGTATCTGTAAATTCAAACAGAACATATCAGCTACTCTTACAATACCGACGAAACTTTCACAATGTTTTAGCAAAAAAAACAAATAACATCTCTTAGGAGCTTAAAAACAAACCACTTTAAGTATTTTACAAGTAAAACACGATAAAAATGTGCATGTGAATGATACTGAAACAGGCTCTAGTTTTGTGAAAATAACAGCAAAGAGGAAAGAAATGTTAGAAATTCAAACATGTAAAGATAGTCCATCTGTGCTAATTAATTAATTAATAATGTTCTACTAACGAGAAAAAGTTATTCTTACTAATTTGAGAGGTAAAACGATTGTTTTTTTGTTTTTTTTTAATTTCGTGCAAAGCTACACGAGGGCTATCTGCGCTAGCCGTCCTTAATTTAGCAGTGTAAGACAAGAGGGAAGGAAGCTAGTCATCATCACCCACCGCCAACTCTCTTGGGCTGCTCTTTTACCAACGAATAGTGGGATTGACCCTCACATTATAAGATACACGAGGGCTATCTGCGCTAGCCGTCCCTAATTTAGCAGGGAAGGCAGGTAGTCATCACCACCCACCGCCAATTCTTGGGCTACTCTTTTAGCAACGAAAAGTGGGATTGACCATCACGTTATAACGCCTCCACGGCTGAAAGGGCGAGTATGTTTGGTGTGACGGGGATTCGAACCCGCGACCCTCAGATTGCGAGTCGAGCGCCCTAACCGACTGGCCATGCCGGGCCGAGGTAAAACGAAGACACGGAGAGAGAGAGAAATTAATAGATAACAGCACAAATACACATGCTCATACGTACAAACAGACTTATTTGTAAGTACTCACTAGTAGAACAAAAAATAAAAAGTACCAGAACTTACCAAAAAAGAGCACAAAAAGATGAAACTGACGAAATACACGTAAGCAATGTTGCTTCCACATTCGTCCCCCGATTTGCTGGAACGAGGATCACATGGTCGACCTTTGATACAAGACAACATGATTGCTTGCCACGCCTCCCCGGTTGCACATCTAGATTGAAAGATGCGTTTAACAAAGCCGTATTGGACACTACAAGTGACTAGAACAATTTCTTGGAAACTCCGTATTTTACAACTTCAGAAAAACAACATCTTTCTTGATCAAAACAAAAACTATTACGTGAATCCGAAACAATAGATTTTGTCCATTCTGAGTTAAAGTGTTATATTAAATCTTATATGTATGCATTGTTTGTTTTTTGTTTTTTTTTGTAGAGTTTCATGCAAAGCTACTCAAGGGCTATCTGTGCTAGCCGCTCCTAATTTTGAAGTTATAGACTAGAGGGACGGTAATCAACACCACCCGCTGCCAATTCTTGGGATACTCTTTACTATCGAATAGTGGAATTGATCATAACTGTAACGACTATACGGTCGAAGGGGCGAGCACGTTCAGTAATGGGTTTCAATCTTGCGACCCGCAGATTCTGAGACGTGCGCCCTAACGTCCAAACTATGCATATAAGTGCGTTGGTTTGTTATGCTTTTGATATTCACGTAAAGCTACTCGAATGCTATCTGCGCTAATTTTGAACTGATAGGCCAGAGATAAGGTAGATAATCAACAACACCCACCGCCAACTCTTGGGCTACTTTAATCAAATAGTGATATTCATCAGTCACTCTTACAACGCTCCCACGGCCCAAAGTGATATAAATGAGAGGGCAGCTTGAGTTATTAAGAATAAACTGGCGCATTTCAATATTGTGATTCTTTTATACTGTGGTACAGACCTCAGCAATCACGTTAACAAAAAATAAATCTTACACCCGACTGAAATTCAAACGTAAGTAACGGCTTCTACAAACTGGTGTATTGAAAACCAATATAACAATTGTCGATTTTATTTTACGATTAAATCGATTTTTTGAGTCTTTTTATAATGAATTAATGAGTCTTATTGACGTAAGAGCTAAGTGCTCCGAGTGTTGCTTTTCTATATCCATACACCGATCCAAAGCACATACATGAATCTCTACCCTTCCGCCTAAGAATAAAGTCCGTAGTTTCCAGAGAAAAGTGATTTGTTTTCGAGGTATCGAACAATGCAAATTAAATGCGATTATAATTTAACAGCATGAACATCCGCAACCAAAAAATAGCTATCATTTCTATTTTTATTAAGTTTTGTTTGTTTGTTTACAGTTAAGCACAAAGCT
>NW_013666549.1:67112-97140 GCF_000517525.1 Limulus polyphemus | reverse complement strand
TCACTATATAAATTGTATTGTTGATTATAAAGTTAATTATATTTATTTTAAACACCAATGCTAATGAAATATAATATTTTAAGAATGATAAAAACAGACAAACATTATATATGCACGTGTAAACAAGGTACAATAAATATATACATTATACATCTCTGAAGTCCAGAATTATGGGTATGACAGTAACTTCTTAATACTGTATGAGAAGATATTATCATACAATGTAAATAATACGTGGGGTAGGGTTACAATTAATAAGTAATATACTATACGGTTCTTCTGTAATTTTAACTACCATAAAGACAAACCTCCCCCCACACACTCATTGAAATGCTAAACTGAAACAATACTATAGTAATTCTCAATAAAACACTGCATGTTGATGTTGTTTCTCGACTTTCGCACAAAGCTGTACTCGAGGGCTACCTTCACTAGCCGTCCATAATTTGGAAACGAGGGGTTACGGGGAAAGCATCTATTCAACAACACCCACCGCCAACTCATGGTCTACTCTAACAGTATCCACGGCCCCAAAGTGAGGAGCGCGATGTTTTCTTTTGCAGTAACGGGTTTCGAACCTTGGGCCCACAGTCCGAAATGCAAACCACTAGGCCAAGCTCGGCTCCTAAAGCACTGGATAACGTAGCGAAACTGTTATTTTCAATAATTACAAAAAAAAGTAAAATAGACGGATTTCTTTTTTTTTCAAACCAAGTATCAGAAGCAGAATTTTTCTGGAAGACACACAAGAAGAATCTGCGCATGACCGTTCCTAATTATGAGCTCATAGACAATAGGGAAGACTGCTTTATAATCAATAACACCCACTGCCAACTCTTGAGCAAGTAATGGAATTTGACCGTCACTTTTATAGCGTCCACGGCTTCAGAGAGCGAAGTGCATTTTTATTGCAATGGAACGCGAACTATGAACATTCAGATTCACAGTCTGATCACAGTAACCAGTAGGCCACGCCCAGTCCAGAACTATTAGAACCAATAATTATTAGCTACTTCAAGTTAAAAAAAAGATACCCTTGTCGATACAATCAGCCTAACTATTAGTTTATACCTAGACTTGAAAAGAATCAAACATACAAATGTTACATCTTTATTTAAAAAAAAAAAGGTTGAGTTATTATTCAGTTATAGTGACAAAGCAGTTTAGGTTTGGTTTGTTATGAATTTCGCGCGAAGCTACACGGGGACTATCTGCGCTAACCCTCCCTAATTTAGCAGTGTAAGACTAGAGGGAAGGCAGCTAGTCATCATCACCCACCGCCAACTGTTGGGCTACTCTTTTACCAACGCATAGTGGGATTGACCGTCACATTATAACGCCCCCACGGCTGAAAGGGCGAGCATGTTTGGTGTGACGGGGATTCGAACCCACGGCCCGCACATTGCGAGTCGAGCGCTCTAACCACCTGGCCAGCAGTTTGGGATTGAAGGATTTTAAGAGTCACCCCACGAGAGCCGCATAAACTAAAGCCTTGTGACAACAAGACAGTCATGAATGTTATTTTAATGTAATAAACATAAATAATGCTAATCTATGAATCTCCTACATATTCAGTGGAATGTCCTCTGTATAGTGCAGCAGGTTTCAACGAATTACTTCTAAGGTGTTATTTCAATTAATTCAAAATCTCCTTTCTTTTCAAGGGACAGATCGCGACGGCTAGGTCTAAAAAACACACACAGACTCTAATTATTTTAATACATTTAATAAGCTTGTATTCTGGATGCAAAAATGACCCACTGATACAGAACCAAAACGATCCCTGTGATATCCAAACAAAACAGTCTTGTTTGTTTGTTTTGAATTTCGCGCAAAGCTACACGAGGGCTATCTGCGCTAGCCGTCCCTAATTTAGCAGTATAAGACTAGATGGAAGGCAGCTAGTCATCATCACTCACCGCCAACTCTTGGGCTACGCTTTTACCAACGAATAGTGGGATTGACCGTCACATTATAACGCCCACACGGCTGAAAGGGCGAGCATGTTTGGTGGGACGGGGATTCGAACCCGCGACTCTCAGATTGCGAGTCGAGTGCCCTAACCACCTGGCCAACAAAACATTCAATGTGATACGAAACGAAAACGATCCAGTGAGACTCTGGAGCCAAAACGACACATGTAATACAGATTATACTCTGGAACCAAAACGATCCACGCGATTTAGCTTATACCCTAGAACTAAAACCTTTCAGGCTTTCAGGTAAACCAGGTTACGTTCTAGAATCAAAATAGTGAACACCTGAAGAAAGCTTCATAGAGCACAATTATAAGAGAAACAACCAGTGGATCAAACAGCTCAAATAATATCGTCATTAATATGGCTCACTATGAGATTTTAGAACTATGAAGTTGGATCCTTATTTCTCGTCCACTTATGTTTTATGTTCATGTTGTCGGCTTCCCTTACTAACTCAGAATTAAATGTTTCGAGTCGAGATAAATCTCTCAACGTTAATGTTCTTAACAATATTTAGTTTCTGTTTTTATACACATACTTCTGGACTTGATTGATACAAGTATAGTTTCTGGGTTTACAGATATTAATGGAAACAAATAGTAGTATACTATAACCCCTGAATAATTAAACGTAACCAAGTTAATGATAAAGAACTCGACTGATAATTGTTTTTTTAGGTTTAATACGTTTTAAAAAATCGAAGTAAAAAAGTAATAAAAACGAGTTACCTGGAGTTTGAGCAAAGCATTTCAAATAAATCACTCGAATATGTTTTTAACAATATTATTGAGTTAACAAAACAATGGACTTTAACAGAAATTGCATTTTTAGTTATTTATGTTATTTTTGGAAATTAGATAACAATACCATACATTGTTGTGATGCTCAATCACCAAACCATTACTTTGTCATTCTATTTTAAAGTGCTCCAAACAATATAATTATCAACATTATTGGTTATTCAATCTTTACGACTGACAAGATAAGAAAAAAAAACATGCAAAATTTTTTAAGTAAAAATATTTATACTTACTAATCATACTATTCAGTTTTTTTTTAATCATAAAACTTCTTGAAATTAATGAACTTAATTCTGCAAAAAAATTTAAATTCCATCCGACCACATCAGTTTGTTTGTTTCGGATATTTGTGCAAAGCTCAAAAAGGTCTATCTGCGCTAGTCGTCCCTAATTTTTGAACTAATAGAGTAGAGGGAAGACCGCAAGTTAACTGCACCTACCGCCAACTCTTGGGCTACTCTAATCGAATAGAATTTGACAGTGAGTCTTATAACGCACACACGGCCCCAAAGTGTGAAGCGAGATTTTTCATATTTTCTGTAACGGGATGCGAGCCATGGACCCTGGAATCCACAGTGCGATACGTTAGCACCAGGCCACGCCCGGCTCAAATAATTGTTTGTTTTAGCGCAAAGCCACTTTTGGCTATCTGCTACGTCCACCGAGTGGAATCGAACTCCGGGTTTAATCATTGTAAGTCCGTAAATGTACCGCTGACCCACCAGGAGACGGTTCAAACACATCAATAAACATAAAGAAAATTTTTTTTCTAATTCTGCATATAAATATATACTCCTGTACTCGCGTGACTATATTTAGGAACACTATTTTTTGTGGAATTCAAAGTATATAAACAGTTACATATTATACAATTAACATATCATATAGATAAGAAGATATAAAGTGAGCTTTCCTAAAATTCCACAATGAAAATGCAAAGGTATTTTCAGTTTCAGAAAAAACTATTTTGTGTTCTAAATTCGATTGGATTGAAAAAAAAATCACAGAAGCTAATTAATACACAGGTGAACAAAATTCCTGTCGGTGTTACATATTAGCATGTCTTACACAATACGATTAGCGTGTCTTAAGCAACATGAAATGTTTTCGAGTTGCAAATGGATATCAGAAGACGACTTTTATATAAATATTCAGAGAACATCGCGGGATTCTGAACGAATCCAAAGGACCGAATAAAAGCTTTAGTAAAATAGAAACATTGACGTGGAATTGGATGGAACACGAAGCAGAAGTTTGTCAAATTTCAACATGAAACCCGATCGAGGTGCAGGTTGGGCAGATCATATGAAGAACGAACTTGCCTGAAGAGAAGCATAAGTCCTTGGAAGAAGTTGCGGAAGTTATTATGACGCATTATAGAGGATTCAGGATTGAGGGCGATATTACCAAAAACCTAATTGTGGGGAAGGAAGGACGTTGAAAAGTTAGTACATCTACATAAAAAAAAAATCTCTTTAGTCCTAGTAAAAATATAATAGACTAATAAATATACATATGTAAGGACTAACACGTACAATTACATCTATCTACGTTCACTAACCTAGTAACGTTACTAGTGATGAATAATGGGCAAGCAGAAAGGTGTGAGGAATAAAACTGAGAAATAATCACAAAAATAGAGGAGACAGACAGACAGGCAAAAGAAAAGAGAAATGGCTAACTAAAATTTAGAGAAACTTTTTAGGGTTTGTCAAAAAAGTCCATTTCACTACGACATACATTGTTATTGGGAAGGTATACAATTCTCGTCGTTGCATTTTAATGGCTGACATCATCGTTGATAATTTAAATAAATCCATCACACGAGGACCAGCTGTCCTATTGAGATATTGAACAAGCTTTAGAACCTTAATAAGAGTTTTTAATATCAAAAAAAGGGGGGGGGCGATTTTGTAATATTCAAACACTCGTGTATAGCAGAAAACACAACGACGATTTTGTTGTCCAACCGTCTATCAACGCCCCCTACTGTTAAACTCACCTAAACAAGAGCATCAACGAGAGTATGAAGGTTTGGAAGTTGTTGTGCCGATTTATATCTGTATCTGGCTGACACTGGATGTTCCCAAAGACCTGATGTTGGTGAAATTCGAGCCAAGAATAGATGGGAAACAGAAGAAAGGTGGAGAAATATCTTTCAAGGAGACAGGAAAGCACAAGTGCAAGAAAGAAAAGAAGAATATGCGGGCGACTAATGCCTAATGCATTCCTTAACTATTGGAAAAGGAGTCGTTTTTTTTTCTCTTCTTCTACTTTATTATTGTCCTAATTTATTGTAAATGGATTGATTTATAGTATTACAAATTTGGGTTGTTTTTTTCTTCTAATTTTGTGAAACCTCCTTCTGCCACTACTGCTTGTGGAATTACTTAAAAATCAAACGCCATAGTACTCATACAAACTGTTAGTTGAGTGTGATGGAAAAACATTAGTATTACAAGCATCTAACACATAAGTTATGAAAACACAATTTTTAGAGTTGAAACACGTGGTGAAAGGGATAGAGATGAAATAAAATATACAACTTTATGTTAATAATGAATTTTATAAATTCAGTTAAAATAGTCAATAGAAAACTACAAGAAAAAACAATATAATGTATGATATATATACAAAAAAGCTGAAATACGATTTGTTTATTTGTAATTAAAGTACAAAGCTACACAATTAGCTATATATGTGCTCTGCCCACCACGGGTATCGAAACTTGGTTTCTAGTGTTGTAAGTCCGCAGACATACAGCTGGGGCTGATATACGAGAATTCACGTTGTCACTTGTTGTAAAATTTAATTATTATTTGTTTTTTCAGGGTATTAAATACATGAAACAATTCGCTTTCAGCTATTTTGTGGTTCATAAGTATAAACATTTACATATTCTTCATGCTATTAAAGATATAGACTACACTTTGGGAAACATTCAACTCTTTTAAACCGTTGCCTTACTATTCGTTCTTTAAAATTTTGATCCATTTGTACTATTTGTTCTTTAAAATTTTGATCCATTTGTACTATTCGTTCTTTAAAATTTTGATCCATTTGTACTATTCGTTCTTTAAAATTTTGATCCATTTGTACTATTTGTTCTTTAAAATTTTGATCCATTTGTACTATTCGTTCTTTAAAATTTTGATCCATTTGTACTATTTGTTCTTTAAAATTTTGATCCATTTGTATTATTTGTTTATTTGTATTATTATTATTAATAAATAATAATCATACTTTTTATTTCATGTATGATCATAAGACAGTAAGCGTACATAATAATTTATGTAAACTCAAATGTATGATCATAAGACAGTAAGCGTACATAATAATTTACGTAAACTCAAATGTATGATCATAAGACAGTAAGCGTACATAATAATTTACGTAAACTCAAATGTATGATCATAAGACAGTAAGCGTACATAATAATTTATGTAAACTCAAATGTATGATCATAAGACAGTAAGCGTACATAATAATTTATGTAAACTCAAATGTATGATCATAAGACAGTAAGCGTACATAATAATTTATGTAAACTCAAATGTATGATCATAAGACAGTAAGCGTACATAATAATTTATGTAAACTCAAATTGGTTACAAATAACTTTTCGAATAGATTCAACGACAAGGTAAGACGATGGTCTAACAATATGTCATTGTTTTACCACTTCTCTACGGGGGTAGTCTTTTACTTTTTATATAGACATTAACCACACTTTTGTACGTGATCTCAAATACACAGAATAATTCCTTTTAAACAAATGTATTAAAGTAAAACAAATATTTTTGTTTAATTCCTGAATTTAGAGTTTAGTTAAAAATACACAACAATTGATACGTGAAAAACAACAACCACCAATAAAGAAAGAGTCACTGCCATTATCCAAGAATAATATCGAATGACCGTCTTATTGTATACTGACACAACAATACAACCATTTAAATAAAGTTTTATTTTGATCTATATATCTCGCCGAGTTCAGCCATCTTTCTTTAACAATGGAAGCTTTTTAATGATAGCTCTTGAAATAGCAATAGATTCGTAGACTAAATCAGTGACCATGGGAGCTTTAAGGCGGGACTGTGGAAATTTTTATTCCATAACAAAATATTTCATTCTATATTTTTTGGTAAATAAAAAACACAAAACATAAGAAACATATGAATAGCAAATATTTAAACAGCTAAGTAAATGGTAAAAAGTGCTTTTTTTATATAACGGAATAAGTTATTCTTTATAAAAGAAAATCTGAAACGGTTACATATATTACCGATTTATTTAACTTGTTCAAAAATATAAAGATAAAGAATACAACCAATACGTTCGACTTTTGATTCTATTCTAGAACTGACCTGCATTCCTATGATGGCGTAGATGAAGAAAAGCATAGCAATGAGCAGACACACGTAAGGTAAGGCCTAGAAATGTGACAAGAACAAGTAGTTAGTTTGTTAACATGTGTTCGAGATTATAATTATTTTATGTCAAGATTGATAAAAAACGCCAAACCTGTTGAAACCTTAGTTAGTTTGTTAACATGTGCTAGAGATTATAATTATTTTATGTCAAGATTGATAAAAAAAACGCTAAAGCTGTTGAAACCTTAGTTAGTGGTCTCTGTTGAAATAGCAGATTCAAATGGTTGTTTAACATTGTGAAAAATACACAAGACCGATCAACGTTTAAGAATTGTTTGTTTGCTTGTAATTAAGCTACACAATGGGCTATCTGTGCTCTGCCCACCACGGGTATCGAAACCCAGCTTCTAACGTTGTAAATCCGCAGACATACCGCTGTGACACTGGGGGGCACGTTTAAGAAGCTACAATATTGAGAAAATATTTCAATATTTTTGGAGTTTATAATACTGGCTCTTAAAAAAATTAATAAATCATCCTACACATGTTTATCCAAATGCCAAACGAAAATTGATTTAAATTAATTCTGACATGACATTCCATTTAATGTTATCACTTAATAAAGTCTCTTCTCTCTTTTTCTTTACAAATATTCTATTTTAACCTAGTTTGTTTAAAATATTATTGCTTAGACTCCAGGTCAGAACCTGAGAAATAAGAAGAAAAACAGAAATTTGTATTTAAATAAAGGTCAACTGGTAGCAGAACATATATATATATATATATGTATGACGTCATCAAATACAAAATAAACTAAAACTACCTTGAAAACAAAGACTTACTTTAAAGGACTGAATAAAGGTCCACAATAAAATACGAATGGTGTAACCTTGTCGGAGAAGCTTGATCAAACGAGCAGCTCGAAATAATCTTAAGAATCCCACGTTGAAAAAGTTGACCTACAAAACAGAAACGCAAATCTTTAGTGATTGTCACGAATTTTACAAAATTTAGAAAAAAATAACTTCTAATATTTATTTTAGTTTTTGAAATTTCAAAGCAAATTCAGAATATCCTTGTGGTTGAAGATAAACTTATGCATTTTTCGATTTACGTCATTTTAGCACTTTTTTTCACAGGCCAAGTTTTTACTGAATAAAAGGGCCGAATTTAAAAGTATTTAAGATTATCGGCGTATCACGGTGCTTGCATATAGTCGTGAAACCTACTGTAAAATAATCAAAGTTTGGAAAACGCACAATTGTAGTCAATGATTAAAAGTAATATTTATTTTTCACTTTCAGTCTCGAAAACTATGATGTGTTAAAAACGATATGTTTAGTTTTTTTTTCCATTTTAGAAGTTAATATATTAACGCTAAAACAAGATCGAATTGTCATTATTGTAGACACGGCAAAACATGAACATTTTACAGTTTTACTTCAGCTACATAAAACTACTTTTAACAGGCCCTTCACGAGCCAGTAGGAGACATTTTTGTTGAAAAAAAAACAAACTCTCCAATCCGGTTTTTCTTAATTTGAACTCAGATTTTTGGACATTTTTATTGGCTAAAAAGATGGCATTGCCCGCACTCTTTTAGCGTTGGGGCTGCGAAAAGTGATTTGAAGTGATAAGGTGACTGAAATCCGTCAGGGCATCACGAGCTTAACGGCCAAGCACAAGAAGCACAAATGACACTCAGAGGTATTCAGGAACCACTTAGAAACCACCTTGGTAAATATTGTGCAACAAGCCGAACACAATATTATGCCTGTAGCTGCTTTCAAAGTGTTCCTGTCTGCTCATCCTACTGCTGACTATCGCGATGCTTCGACATTCCCTCCCGAATCGCAGGTGAAATCGTTCGTATCTCACTTGAAAGCTAAACATAAAAAAGTGATAGCAGAAGCACAAAAGGTCGGCAATTTCTGAATTAATGATGCTGAGAATGTGGCTTTATTGATATATACTGAATTTACTCCCAGCGGTAGACCTTAGTACTAGCTAGTATGGAGACTTGAGGATGTTGTATTTCACTTAAAAATTTATCAGTTAACATACGAAATCTTGCCTCGAAGTTATCTCGAAATTATACGTCCAAAACAACCGGATTGAACTTACTTTTAATATTTAACAAATTGTAGTGTAAAGACACCCCTTGGCTCCTAAGGAACGTATTAAAAAAGGTTTAATAAACCACAAGCTCTGTATATAAAACGTAATAACTCAGCATTTTTTTCTTTTTTAACAACAGGAACTAGGACAGGACGTTAGGATTGTTTCTTTGCTTCGGATTTTCGCACAAAGCTACACAAGAACTATATGTGCCAGCTATCCCTAATTTTAAACTGATCGATTAGTGGGAAGAAAGTTAGTCAACAGCACACATCGCTATCTCTTGGGATACTCTGATCGATTAGTGGGAAGAAAGTTAGTCAACAGCACACACATCGCTATCTCTTGGGATACTCTGATCGATTAGTGGGAAGAAAGTTAGTCAACAGCACACATCGCTATCTCTTGGGATACTCTGATCGATTAGTGGGAAGAAAGTTAGTCAACAGCACACATCGCTATCTCTTGGGATACTCTGATCGATTAGAGGGAAGAAAGTTAGTAAACAGCACACATCGCTATCTCTTGGGATACTCTGATCGATTAGAGGGAAGAAAGTTAGTAAACAGCACACATCGCTATCTCTTGGGATACTCTGATCGATTAGTGGGAATTGACCGTCACTCTTATAACTCAACCACGGCCGAAACGACGGAGCGCGATTTTGCGGAATTGACATGAAAACCACAGACCCTCGAATTCACAGTTTGCCACGATAACCACTAAGCCACACCGGTTTACGCATGAAGTGGCGACATCTAGCTTAGAATCTGTTGTGAAACTGAGCTAATGGGGTCCTCGTGCTGAGCAAACGGTTATGCAAGTTCCGCGAATTTTAATATATCTTCTATTTTTTTTTAAATATCAAAATTGATGTCGAAATAATTCAATAATAAAGTTGTAAGTGCTGTATCGCAGAAGTTATCTTCTTGGCATGTAAATCATGTCATACATAGCATTACATTGGATCTTTAGTTAGTATAGACAAACATTTGTACATAAAATTATGTACGTCATGTCATAACGTAACATTGATTCTTTGGTCAGTATAGACAAACATTTATCCACAAGATAAATCATGTCATAACGTAACATTGATTCTTTGGTCAGTATAGACAAACATTTATCCCCAAGATAAATCATGTTTGTCTATACTGACCAAAGAATAAATGTTACGTTATGACATTTATCCACAAGATAAATCATGTCATAACGTAACATTGATTCTTTGTTCAGTATAGACAAACATTTATCCACAAGATAAATCATGTTATAACGTAACATTTATTCTTTGGTCAGTATAGACAAACATTTATCCACAAGATAAATCATGTCATAACGTATAGACAAACATTTATCCACAAGATAAATCATGTCATAACGTAACATTGATTCATTGGTCAGTATAGACAAACATTTATCCACAAGATAAATCATGTTATAACGTAACATTTATTCTTTGGTCAGTATAGACAAACATTTATCCACAAGATAAATCATGTCATAACGTAACATTGATTATTTGGTCAGTATAGACAAAAATTTATCCACAAGATAAATCATGTCATAACGTAACATTGATTCTTTGGTTATTATAAACAAACATTTATTCATAACATTATGTAAATCATGTAACACTGTATCTTCGGTTAGTATAGACAAACATTTGTCTGATTTTAATAGCCTTATAGCCTGAATATTACTGGTTTTTTGTTCTGTTTCATTAAAAACAAGTACTTTCTCTCCGGGGTAAAATAAAGAAAAAAATCCAACAAAAAAACTGTCTTACAGCTCTAACCCTAATCCTTAATCGCGAATGCCTAAATCAGGATTTAAAATCACGATGAAAGAAAGTGGAAGGCGATTAAAATGTGATTCATTATTACACCGATAAATGCTGAGACACTTCAATAATATTATTGTAGCTAAAATAAAATGCACCAGGTAATGTGTGTAAAAATAGTTTTTTATGTTTTCTAACAGAACTTACCCCTATTTCCATCACTATTTTTTAACAGAACTTACCCCTATTTCCATCACCATTTTCTAACAGAAATTACCCCTATTTCCATCACTATTTTTTAACAGAACTTACCCCTATTTCCATCACCATTTTCTAACAGAACTTACCCCTATTTCCATCACTATTTTTTAACAGAACTTACCCCTATTTCCATCACCATTTTGTAACAGAACTTACCCCTATTTCCATCACTATTTTCTAACAGAACTTACCCCTATTTCCATCACTATTTTCTAACAGAACTTACCCTTATTTCCATCACTATTTTCTAACAGAACTTACCCCTATTTCCATCACTAGTGCATCCACTACGCTTCCAACAACAGTAATAAAATCAAAGGTGTTCCAGCCATCACGAAAATAATTCTTGAAAGAAGGAAGTTTTGACATTAGATATTGAGTTTGATGAACTATTTCAAACTCTAACTCTAACTAGAATCTTCATATTTTATATCTTATTATTTCTGAATTAATCAAGATTATTTATCTCCAATAATAATTGTGTTACAGTATTTAGATTACTTAAGTGCTAGGTGTATTTCTTGTAACCTCATTCCATTTTTCAACATTTATTTGACGAGTTAAGTTCTTAGAAATTTTATAGTTTGCCAAAAAACTTTCCTTTTTGTTTTGATTAATCTAAATGACAAATGAAGTGAAGAATATTCTTAATTAAGTAATAATTTCGAAAGTTATCAATGCTTGACTTAACAGAAAACAAAAATAGAATAACTTTATTACAAACAATATTGCTGCATGTGAAATGCTTACAGATTTGTATTGGTTGAATTTATTCTTTTTTTTTTTGAATTACTAGATTGGTCAAAGTTACTGAAGATGTGGTTTGAAATTATACTAACGATCTTTGATATTAAGTTATAATATTTATGAAAGATTATTCAAATAAAAAAATTATTTATGTATTTTCTATCATCATCAAAAACTTTTACAGTTTACTGCTGATACTTAAAACGTGTAGCCCTTTTTTTTTATTTGAACTAAAAGGGAAATTTTTATAGTTTTTGTCACAGTTTAATATGGCATTTTTTGCATACATTATAGATTTTAGGGCTATAATTATTACAAGTATGTTTAGAAGTGACACAAGGTTACTGCGCTAATTTTTGGGAAGTTGAAAAAACATAGACAAATTTGCTCTAACTTATAATTCTCTTAAATAATTTGTTTGTTCACACGAAATGCACTAGACACCGAGTGCATATTTGATCAGGTATTTTCTGCTTAATTAGTAACATGTATTTTATGAGTATCTTACGATAAATTCAGGGTTGTAGTTAGGATGATTTGAGTGGTGGGCGGTAAAAACCAGACTACACCACAGATGCATGTGCCTGCATTTACCGCCATCGTCCCCCCCCCTCAACCAGGCAAAAAAAGAGAAAATGTTATTATTTTCATGTTTATAATTTTAATAACTTTGAAAACTTGTAAATTCCTTCGGAAAGTCAGTTAAAATGCTCCACACTAGCAGTTACTAGGCAAACACGTGTTATAAGGTGAACGACGAGTCTAAAAATATATAGGGGGAGTCAAATTTTTCTGATGGGTCTATATTTAACAGCTGGCAATTGATACAAATTAGTCACAATCGGATTAAAAAAAAGTTTTATGCAATATATATATATATTATATACTTTAATATTTTAGATATCCATAAAATTTTAAAAATACTTTTACACACAACATAAACTTTTACTGGAAAGAAAATAGGCTTTGCATGGTATCTACTGAGGATGATATTATTTGATGTGCCACGCTAAGTACAAGTGAATTAGTGTGGCATGGGCCGTTTCTTTAGCTTCGCGTGAAGGATTTTTCCCATGGACTTTTCTTAAAAAAGTATTTTAGCGCGAAGGTTATTTGCTTCGTGACTTTTCTGTAAAAGTGTTTGTCTCTAACAAGGTAATTGCGAAGTGAGCTGTACCGCGACAAAGAAATTTTTCGTGTTTATGGTGAACATTTTCTCAGTGAAAAACAAGTGCTGGGCGGTATTAGTCACCTTGCACGGGAGTGCTGAGCGGCCCCGCCCACCGAAGCTACAACCCTGGATAAGCTAATGTAAACATACAATAAATTTATTTTAAAATTTCAGAATTATAAATTATGACAGATATTTGAAGAATTAGCAATCAGTGATTTAGGTTAAAACAGTTTAGTTGAGAGTACAAATGTATTTCGTTTAGGCAGTTTTAATATAATATTTATTAGTCCTTTAATGATAAAAATGTCACCATAAGAATACTACGAAACGGAAAATGAACGTTTCAAAAAAAAATAACTGCATAACTAAACAATGATTAACAGTACGAGTTTTGTAAATGGGAGGTAAAGTTAATTCTTTTCCCCCGGGGTGAGTGAACGACAATTTTGCAGACTTACAATGCTAAAAATTTAGGGTTCGATTCCCTACGATGGACAGAGTGCAGATAGCCTATTGTGTAACTTTTGGCTAAAACAACATTTAATGCTTGTAAACCAGATAATTTTCAAAACCTATCACAGGACTATATAAAATGTAAAGAAAACTGTATTTCATTATTGACTCTATGGATAAAACAAATGAATTTGTTTGTTTATTTATCATTATTGACTCTATGGATAAAACAAATGAATTTGTTTGTTTATTTATCATTATTGACTCTATGGATAAAACAAATGAATTTGTTTCGTTTATTTATCATTATTGACTTAATGGATAAAACAAATGAATTTGTTTGTTTGTTTATTTATGGCAAAACTACTAAGGCTATCTTCCGTCGTCTCTAATTTTTGAATTCTCGACCACATGGAAAGCAGCCAGCCGGCAGCACATACCACCAAACCTTGGGCTACTCTATGCCAACGAATAATGAGATTCACCGTATGATTATAACGCTCCCACTTCTGAAATGGTGAGGAAGTTCGTCGCTGTGTTTCGATCCCGCTACATATCATATAAACTAGAGTTAGACTTAGATGCTTCACTCTTGCAATAAGAATACGTATTTTTTAGCTTCTTACATTTCAAAATTTATAAACATATCATATAAACTAGAGTTAGACTTAGATGCTTCACTCTTGCAATAAGAATACGTATCTTTATAACTTCTTACATTTCAAAATTTATAAACATATCATATAAACTAGAGTTAGACTTAGATGCTTCACTCTTGCAATAAGAATACGTATCTTTTATAACTTCTTACATTTCAAAATTTATAAACATATCATATAAACTGGAGTTAGACTTAGATGCTTCACTCTTGCAATAAGAATACGTATCTTTTTAACTTCTTACATTTCAAATCATATCATATAAACTAGTTAGATACTTCACTTATTTTAAAATTGATCGTCTTCCAACCTTAGTGAACTCTAATGTTTTATCAGTAGTTATATTTACTGGAAAATGGGATCATCTTATTTATTAAAATCCTGGAAATAGGCTACTAAGATCAAGGGTCAGTTTTTCGTTAATTCTTCTTTGCATAAATTACTTTCATTTTGACTCAGACGAAATCATGTTTCCTTAGTTCAGGGGTAAGTTTTTCCTCCTAAAATCAATCCTTCCGCTCTAGATGTTTTGCAAATTTGATGGTTTTATTTCTAGATGACAAATTTTGGCGTGGAAAATCTAGGTATATCTAAATTGTACTATTTTAGACATAGTCGTAAAACGTATTTGGGAATACAACCATATCATGTTTATAGACATACTGTGGGTATATTTAAATTGTACTAATTTAAACATAGTTGTACAAAGTATTTGGGAATACAACCAAATCATGTTTATAGACATACTGTGGGTATATTTAAATTGTACTAATTTAAACATAGTTGTACAAAGTATTTGGGAATACAACCAAATCATGTTTATAGACATACTGTGGGTATATTTAAATTGTACTAATTTAAACATAGTTGTACAAAGTATTTGGGAATACAACCAGATCATGTCTATAGACATACTGTGGGTATATTTAAATTGTACTAATTTAGACATAGTCGTAAAAAATTATTTGGGAATACAACCAGATCATGTTTATAGACATACTGTGGGTATATTTAAATTGTAGTAATTTAGACATAGTTGTAAAAAATATTTGGGAATACAACCAGATCATGTTTATAGACATACTATGTATTCGACACTCGAATTTTCTGTGATATATTAGTCACTAAATAAAATCCCCCCCTCCGAAGACATTATATTAATTTGTATTTAACCTTTAAAAATGCATATAAAACAATGAGTAAGTTTTAATTATAATAATAATTAACACGAGGGAAAAGCAGACAAAATTAAATTAACAGCTTAAGTTAATTAATAATAATACAAAGTATCACAATATCTTGTCTTCAATGGCATATTTAAATGGAAAATTAAATACCCAAAGTGGATAGTGAATATTTATAGCATAAATATTATATTATAAATTGGAGTTTTTCAGAACTTTGTTAACAAACTTTAATTTAAAAAATGTTCTAGACCAGTCAACTAAGACAAATATTGTGTATCGGGCAGTGCATGGGGGAGGGGTGGAATAATAGAAAGGTTAAAGAATATGTATATAATTGATGTAAAAAAAACATTACATAGTCGGATCAAGAAACCTATCAGCTGGATAGAAGGTAAAATAAATTAAAATTTTGGAAAATGATGTCCTTAAAAATGTCAATATTTACAGTTTCGAATATTATGTAGAAATATCCATACCAATAAAAAAGAAACTTGTATGAGAGAAAATATTTATTGAGAAAGTTACTGTTGTTGTTTTAGCGCAAAGCTACGAATTGGATTGTCTGTAATCTGTTTACCGTGTGGAATCAAACCCGGGATTTTAGCATTATAGGTTTGTAAACTTACCGTTAACCCATCGATGGGCAGCTTTAAAAAATTAAAATAAAACCCTGAAATTTTAATATATTAAATCTGTATTATTATTAAATATTGTTAAATATTATTCAAATATTGTCTTAACCAGAGAAGCCCAAGTGGAAAACAGAGATGTTAAAAATTGCTACAAGGTTGTACAGAATAATTTGTCCCAGAAAAACCCATTAAGAATACTTTCGGGGAAATCTAACGCATTAAGAATACTTTCGGGGAAACCTAACGCATTAAGAATACTTTCGGGGAAACCTAACGCATTAAGAATACTTTCGGGGAAGTCTAACACATTAAGAATACTTTCGGGGAAATCTAACGCATTAAGAATACTTTCGGAGAAATCTAACGCATTAAGAATACTTTTGGGGAAATTTAACGCATTAAGAATACTTTCGGAGAAATCTAACACATTAAGAATACTTCCGGTGAAATCTAACTCATTAAGAATACTTTCGGGGAAATCTAACACATTAAGAATACTTTCGGGGAAATCTAACACATTAAGAAAACTTTCGGGGAAATCTAACACATTAAGAATACTTCCGGTGAAATCTAACACATTAAGAAAACTTTCGGGGAAATCTAACACATTAAGAAAACTTTCGGGGAAATCTAACACATTAAGAATACTTTCGGGGAAGTCTAACGCATTAAGAATACTTTCGGGGAAGTCTAACGCATTAAGAATACTTTCGGGGAAATCTAATACCTTAAGAATACTTTCGGAGAAATCTAATACCTTAAGAATACTTCCGGTGAAATCTAACTCATTAAGAATACTTTCGGGGAAATCTAACCCATTAAGAATACTTTCGGGGAAATCTAACGCATTAAGAATACTTTCGGAGAAATCTAACGCATTAAGAATACTTTCGGGGAAATCTAACACATTAAGAATACTTTCGGGGAAGAGATGAAATACGGTATTTGTTTTGATAACAGTTGAGGATATGTAGTATTGGCATTGACTCTGCTATGGCCTGTATCTGCCTGAAGTCTACAGTTGAATGACGTTTCGGTTTATATCCAGATGGTAATACAAATACAATGTTTAGCACACAGAACACTGATTAATGGTACCATCTAACTATTAATACTACTAATATAAGGGCGTTTTAGTGGTATAAAAAGCTGAAATGGAGATAGTGGTCGATATCAACGAGTGATATACAGTTTTGTTGCTTAAAAATGTTTATATTATAATCACCGATACATGATAAAGAAAAATTAGAGGAAAACGTGACCTGTGTGATTTAAAAAGTAATTTCAATACTCAAAGCGGTATTGACGGTATCAAAACTTATAAAAGTTAAAATCCCTTATGAGCAGAATGAAATTTCAATTTATAATTTTGAAAAATGAGGATTCATTAATTTCACATGGTTGAAAGTCATCTTGAAGTTAAAGAATATATAAATAATTGTAGTAAAATGTTTAGCAGGATTCATTAATTTCACATGGTTGAGAGTCATCTTGAAGTTAAAGAATATATAAATAATTGTAGTAAAATGTTTAGTAGGATTCATTAATTTCACATGGTTGAAAGTCATCTTGAAGTTAAAGAATATATAAATAATTGTTGTAAAATGTTTAGTAGGATTCATTAATTTCACATGGTTGAAAGTCATCTTGAAGTTAAAGAATATATAAATAATTGTAGTAAAATGTTTAGTATTATTCCTTCCATTTTCGTTTGCTCTACCATTCAATCCCAAAGCGAATTATTCACTTGGTTCTATATGTATTACAATATTTGATGAATTAGAATACGTATTATATATATTGGATCGTTTAACATAAGTTGATGCAGTATTCGATATACTTTTTGTTAATCTTGAAGATAAGATGTAATGTTAATACAAACAACAAGAGAAATATTAGACTTAAATTAGTTGCGTGGTTACCCCCTCGTTACAATTTTACTGTTTCTCTACGTGCTTAAGTATAGCAATATAGGCCTAGATTATAACAAATACAAATTCTCTATAGCTGGCGAAAGTTTAATCAATTAATTTACATAATCGGGATCCCTTTATAAAAGTTAATGATTATAATTGTTAAAGAACAAGATTAAAATATTAAATGATGGTTTCGTTTATTTTTTTAGAAACTATAAATAAAATTTTATAATATGTTATTGAATATTCAGATCAGAACTTAGTTAAGTATAATTTATTAAGAAAATAAAATTTCTTTATCATCGGATAAGTCAGATATCAAGAATGTATAAAGAACGTTTGTAAATTTGCAATTATTCAAACATCCTGAACACTGTTTTAATTCGAATTATGAGGTTTATAAGAAATAATTAAACTGGTTATTTCATGCTTACCTTTAAAAATTACTAACCTTTATTTAGTCCACAAGTTGCTGTCCCCCTTTTTTCCCCCTAGACTACATTTGTTTAAGCCTAGGCTTAAGAGAGTCGTTTTAATATCTTTAAAAAAACTAAACATTTTATTAGAGATAACAAATAGTATAAAAGGTAAATAGAAAAAAGTACCAAACCTTGCATCCGAAAGCCGCAAGTTTGAGGATACATTCGAGCAGAAAGAATGTTGTGAACGCTTCGTTCATGTAGATTAAAATGTCAAGGTACAAATTGCTTGCCTTGTAGTACTACAGCGGCAGGAAGGTGGAAAGAGAGAAAAAAAGAAAAAAAAACGGGGTAGCAGGATTCAAACTTACAACCAAGTTTTACAAAAATATCCTTAGGATTGGAGGGTTTTTAGGTAAAAACCTGCAACCATTTAAAACCAAGCATCCGTATTTTCTTCTTATAATCGATGGAAGCTGTTAAAAGTAGCTTCTATTTGACTGAATAACTAACGCAAATCACTTTCAGTGGTTAATTAAATTGTGACATTTCTTTTGAGACGATCATATTTAAAAAAAAAAAAAAATCAGTTTTTTGAAGAAATTCAATTGGAATTTCCCAATAATATGTAAAGAACTAAACTTATTGTTTGGGCTCAAATCATCCTTTTTTTTTCAAAAACAGTCATAATTTTTATTATTCAAAGGGCCGCATGCATTACCCGTACTTAGAATTTGTTGCTTATACAGTATCATGCAATTTGTTAGTTTCATACTCAGCTAGACTTAACCAAGCAATCCTCTACCGATGCCGAGGAGCTCTTGGTAGGTCTAGCATGTGCTCGGCTTTATTTGGGCAGAAAATGCACGAGGCAGGCAACAACATGCTATGTGGTTGCAAGCAAATAAACGAGCAATAAAACTGAAAGAAAAGGTAAAATAAACAAGTCTAAAGAAGAATGCTTTATTGGAAAACTTTTGACACGAGTCTTTATGCCATTAATGTTTTGAAACACCACTTGGTAACTCTTTTAAATCGTTATATGACCTATTAAAATATTGTAGTCAAAATACGTAAAAGTGTTCTGTGTTCACTAGGCTTACTATATAAATTAAATATTCTCACTTTACTCTCACATCTAGCCGATAAACAATGAAACTTGGCTTTTCAGTAGACTAAAAATTGTCATTAAATTTCACTTCCTTAATATATATATATATACGAAAACTGTTGAAATACCTTTCCAAAATAATAGTTTAAATCAAAGGTGTGAAAAAAAAACGGTGTAATATAATATTTTATATATCTACAAGTGTAGTACCAGTGCCGTATGATCGAGAATTTTAATAAAAAGCTTAAAAATTGTGGTTAATCTACAAGATTACGACCAAACCAATGGTAAGTTATCATGATGCTGCTACACAAGATATTAGAACAATAGAGTTAGCAAGACACTTTTTTTTTCTATTTCATCATTCAGGTTTCAGTAAGCGTATCACATGCAGCAATCTCTACATCCTGGTTAGAAAATTATCAACTAAAGCAACATGGTATTTTTTACGTTATTTCCTATTTTTAGTGAATTCTACTATGGTGTAATTCTCAAGCAAATTCAAGTTTAAAGTCGTTTGGAGGTAATATTCAACATGCGATTTGCAATAACTTGCAACGTAACTCTCAATTAATTATTCAACTCTTTATATGTTGTTGTCGTTTTTTGTCATAATCACCTAGCTCTTTAGGAAAACAGTAGCTTTAATTTTAGAACTGTCTTCACTACATTTCAATCAAGCTCATTTAAAGAGTCATGTTCCCAAGGTAGATAATATCCCCGTGTTGCGCTTTTTATACCATAACAAGCATGTTTCAAATTTCTTTGTTAAAACTTTGCTTAATCTGCAGTTAAGATAGTTTGACGGTAAAAACTAACAACATTGTTTAACACCTTAGTTACAGATATAACGCCATTTGGAGCTTATTATCCCATGTATAAGGCATTTTGTTGGTCGTTCTTTAGCATTAAAACAAAAGTCACCATCTCGATACCCTCATTCGTCGTACGTTTTTAAGACTACAAGTCGAGCTATGCCCTTTGTTTCGTCGACATAAATACATTTGACTGCAGCAGTGTGAGATTCAACAAATCATTCTGAAGTCCCAAAAGGGATCGAACAAAGGAAGTAAATCCTCATCAAGTGTCTTACCTCTCAGGAAGAGGGTGGATTTCTAGAAGGGTTAGGAAGAACTCTTAAATGGACGAAAGGCCTGGACGGTATTGGATAATAGCAGATATGGTGTGATTAACATGTTATCAGACATCTTTATATTTTTCCGTTCAGAAATCTTTGTTAATAATATCTGAAGACATTGAAAGATGTTCTACGAGATCTAATACATGCTTCTATGGACCACAAGTATTATACCTATAACACGAATTGGAGCTTATTATTGATAAAGCAGCACAGTAACTCTTTAGTAGATAACATACATCGTGATGAATGGATTGACAGGTTGCTGGTAGAACCACTTCCGAAAACGTCTTAGCTTGGCTAAAAGTATAACTTGCTGAAAGTCCAAGAAAAATAATTAAAAACGTCCCACTAGGAATAAACACTCAGCTAGCAACGTAGTTAACTAAACAGGTGCTACTTGTAAAATAGAAGCGATTTTGACAAAAATATTTCATTAATGGTTGAGAAGAAAGCGCACGAATGGAGATTTCGAATGATCGAGTTGATCAAAAATGGCGTAAGACGATATGACAGAATCTGTTGGAATTCAACAAAAGACTTTGCAAGAAACATGCAACATGGGAGTACTAATCTCAGAAGATGTGAGCAAAAAAGACGACACATAACAAAATGCAAAGTCACTTTTCGATAGACAGCTGTATCCACAATTTACTAAAATTAAAATTGTAAGTTACACTTCTCAGTATTGGTGAAAACATGATCTACTACAGCTTTCAAAGTTTAATTAATACACACAAGCTTTCTTTAGATAGACTTAATCCTCGTAGGTTCTTTTTAGATAGAACTAATTCCTGTGAGCTCTTTTTTAGGTGGAGTCAATTCTCGTTAGCTCTCTTAGAATGTAGTCAACATTGCAAACTCTTTTTTTATACAATCGGTTGTCGTATGCTATCTTTCTATGCAATTAATTATTGTAAACCATCTATGGATAACGTCAGTCCTCAAACAAGTTAAGTTTTTTTTATTTCGATAGTCTTTTTCCTAATAGACTGTATTTACAGGAATTCAAGCTTTCTTTAGATGGATTCAATCCTTATAAACTGTATTGATGGAACTAATCCTTGTAAGCTCTCTTTCGGTGGAGTGAAACCTCACAAGATCTCGTTAAATTTTAGTCAATCCTTATAAACTGTATTGATGGAACTAATCCTTGTAAGCTCTTTTTCGGTGGAGTGAAACCTCACAAGAGCTTGTTAAATTTTAGTCAATCCTTATAAACTGTATTGATGGAACTAATCCTTGTAAGCTCTCTTTCGGTGGAGTGAAACCTCACAAGATCTCGTTAAATTTTAGTCAATCCTTATAAACTGTATTGATGGAACTAATACTTGTAAGCTCTCTTTTGGTGGAGTGAAATCTCACAAGATCTTGTTAAATTTTAGTCAATCCTTATAAACTGTATTGATAGAAATAATCCTTGTAAGCTCTCTTTCGGTGGAGTGAAACCTCACAAGATCTCGTTAAATTTTAGTCAATCCTCGTTAACTTCTTTTATTGTTGTGTTTTTGTTTGTTATTAAACACAAAGCTACACAAAGGGCCCACCATGGTATCGAAATCCGGTTTCTAGGGGTGTAAGTCCGCAGACATATTACTGTGCCACTGGGGGGGGGGGAGCAAACTTCTTTTAAACGGAATCAATTGTGATAATTTTTCTTCAGATGGAGTCAATCGTCTGAGCTCTATTTAAATGTAATTAATTTTGGTAGTCTCTTCAGATGGAGTCAATACTCACTCAATCCTTTTAAATGAAATCAACTGTGGTAATCTCTCTTCAGATGGAGTCAGTCCTCGTAAGCTCTATTTAAATGTAATTAATTGTGATAGTCTCTTCAGATGAAGCTAATCCTTGTAAGCCCTCTTTGGGTGGGTTAAATCTTGTTAGGATCATGTAAAATAAGTCAGTCTTTGCATGCTCATTCTATATTAGCCAACTCTTGTAAACTATTTTTTTAGAACAATTCAATTTTCTAGGCGACTTGGGATGGTGACCATTGTTTTGGCAAACAAAAGATGACCATGACATATAGAAGTGGACTTGAAAGCCATGCACGTGCCACCGGTGTTATTATTTTTCATTTATTTCTATGTCAGATTGACCTTCATGATGGTAACGTGTATAAAAAATATATGCTTCTGAACCAGCACATTAAATATCCTTTTAGTTAATGGTAATATCCAGAATAAGAAACACTTTTCAAAGTAGACAGTGTAAATAAGCACAATATATGTGTTTTCTTATTTGCTACACGATTTTTTGGTTCTGATGACAAATGATACAGGTAATAACTCAGTCTCTCACACATTATTATCACTACAGTCAAGCTACGCCAGAAAAAAGAAAAGTTAAAATTATAATGGTACATAGTCTATAATGTGTAGTGACAGAGGAGCGGTACAGGAAAAAGAGGCCAACCTTGGTAATATGTATTCCTTGTTTTTACCAGTACATATCTCTTGCAGGCTATTTAAATTTAACGAACAAATACGAAAATATTAAAGAAGCAAAACATCTTACATCGCCAGAAGATGAAGCAAGATACAAAACAATTTATATTCCTGATTTCAAAAGGAAAAGCTTACTGCAAATTTTATTTAAAAATTATATATTAGTAGAACGCAAAATCTTCACGATAGCAGTGATTATTGCATATGTGTGTGAACAGTTAGCGTGTGTTTATCTTGCAACTAGCGACCTCTACTGGAGATATTATCTAACTTGAGTGAATTAAATATACACTAATCACATCCCTTTTCTTACCCTGACTCCAAATGCAGCCAACTTCAATAAGCATTCAACAGTAAAGAAAGCAGTGAAGGCGGCGTTCATGTAGTGCAGAATATTCTTGAGAAGATTGCTCTGATTGTAAAACTAGAAACAGGACGAGACACAAGAGCAAGGAAATAAAAGCAAGACAAGTGAAACATCTCAACAACATAGTCATCACTCTGTATAAATATAAATACAACATAAACACAAACAACACTCCACAAAATATGGTATGAAACTAAAATTCAACGAAAACAAAATCAAAACTGAAACCCTAAAGTAAGGAAAATTATTTTGAGAGTGAAAATTTACTAAAAGAAACATTAAAGAGTTCTGTTTTCAATAATGCTTTTCCTCCTTTTATTTAATGCAAATTTAGAAAATTTCCGAGCTTTTTCACAAATCTGTAATATTTGCTTAATGAAAATGCCCCATTTTTTTTCTGTTGACTAGCATTATTGGCATCAAAAGATATTCTGTAGAGTTAAGAAAAATGAGGGAAAAAGTAGGGTTAACCTCAAAAATGGCACACACACACAAAAAAAGATCGCTATTCATCATAACATAGTGAGGTTACATCGGTCGCAGAAAACTACAGTGTCCTTCTTGTAATATAAGAACGTCTTTGATACATAATAATTTATAACGGGTGACTTAATAAACTAGAGCCAAACAGCGTATGGTTTTATAAAAGAAAGTTGAAGATTTTTTAGTATTTTCTTCATTTATAAAACAGCTCAGGCCAGGGGTTGGCTCAGTATTTTCTCAATGGATTTCAAGTCAAGCTGGTACGAAAAAAATTAATTCGCAATCAGTAGTTCCTACTGTACAAAAACGTACTTTCTTTTTCCACAGGCATAAAACAAGAACATTATTCCAGCCATTATCTATTTTATATTAAATATATTTAACATTTTCCCAGCCAATTGTTACAAATATTAAGCGCACACGACTTGTCAAACATAAAGCATGATTAGTTTTACGTTCTGTTTAACCTGATGGTCAAGCAAGCAGTAGCGACAAACCAGAGTAGGTGCTCTCTTCTGATTAATTAATTTTTTTTAAAACATCAACGTAAAGACAAGCAAAAGACGTAATTTACAGAAGATAAGCCGTGGCATTGTGGGTGAGCAGAAGAACAACCACGTTTTATACTCAACATTTACACAGCCTAGTTGCCATGCCAGCCGCACACACACATTCCCCGTCGGAAAAGACATGCGTGTTTTTTGTTGTTTTTTTTGTAGACAGTCGTGACGGGTTTGAGGGTATTTCATGATCTATCTCTCTATATTACATATACATCTTATCATTTTTAAGTATAAATAGCTCATTAGCTGTATATTCGAAATGTTTAAAAGAGGAACATGAGCTTAATTAATTAACTTTTTATCAATGAAGAGGTTTTAGTTTCATTTACATGATGTAACTTATATTTGTATATCAAATTCTGACTGATAATGCGAATCTCATCATCAAACCTTCATATCACAGATATCGCATCCAGCTTAGTTCATTTCCATTTTCTGTGGATCATGAAATAGCCTTAAAGAGCATTCATGTAAAATAAAAAGTCAATTCAGTGCTCAAGACTAGTTTGCATGCAATGTAATTCGTTTTTTTTTTCTTAGAATTTCCATCAAAAAGACTCTTGCCAATTCCTTCATTTCCGACTGAAGTTTAATAGTTTCAAAAAGGATTTTAACTTCACATGCTCAGTTTCATACAAAGCCCTGTCTACACTGTGATAGTTTGCTTTTCGAAAATGTCTTATTTATTTTAAACATTCGGACAAAATGAACGGCGTTTATGTACTTCGAACATCCTGTAGAAAGTGTTTAGACAAGTTATACCTTAGCGTAACATCTGATGTAGTAACTTTCTGTTGAACGATTCTTATATAGTTTGTGTAATACGTTTGTACGTTTATTCTGAACCTATCAACAATATAGGAATTTTCGGTGATAACATATATTAACTCTTAAATAATTCAAAAAGAGCTGTACAGTTTGTTTGTTTCGTATTTTCCACAAAGCTTCACAATAAGCTATCTGATCTGATCCGTGTCTGCCTTAAAGCTCTTGATGTTTACTGCTGAACCACCTGAAGACAGAAAAATTCTCCCTTTATACTGTTTAAACAGGGAAATGTCTCGATAAGGTGTGAGTAGCAGTTTCAAATTTTATTTGGCTTATAGTAAAAAAAGGTAAATATAACTTTCAGTTAATCCACTGGTATTCATGCCATGGTTATTTATATTGAGAAGAATGGTCCAACTTTCGAAAGCACTCTGATTACAGGGTTTTTGTATTTTTGTCTTGAAAGGAATGGTCATTCACTTATATCAGCATGAGAAGCTGAATTACTGTTAAAACTCGAACAACGTTGATTTTGAGAAGCTTAACACTAGTCTGCTTCTTAACACGCTGTGAAAATCTGTTGCTATGTCTTGACGCTACTTTTAAATAGTCCTACAGACTCTGAGTTAATGGTTCAAGTCCAATTACTGTAAAAATGTGCTCCACGCTTTAAGGCCATGGGTGCAAAATACGGATTTTTTTGCCAAATTCAACGATTCAGTCAAACAGAGTAATCCAAGATTTAGCTGCTTTCACTCTAGTCTATTAGTTCAAAATTATGGATGGCTATGTGCAGATGTACTTTTGTGCAGCTTTGTGCGGAAATTCTAAAGCAAACAAACAAAAATTTAAATAGCCAAATTGAAACCATTTAGAACAAAAGAACTATAGCAATGAAATATATTACTTAATTTTTAAGCTCAGCTGATAGCTAGTAAAACCATATAGAAGCTTATTAAAAATCATCTACTAATTCCTTGATATAACACAAAATACAGCAATTGTACATAATATGAATCATTCACTCAAGTTTACGAAACAATCTGATAAATTAATCAACTTGTAGTTCTTTAGTTTCTGTAAATTTTTAAAGGCCAATGACAGTTTTTACTGCATTAATAAGAAAAATAATTAAATACTTGAAATATTTTCTGTAAATTGACCAGATTCTAGAAAAACAAACTATAACAGTGTAGACAACAGCTCAATTTTCACAGCTTTCACTAAAATATTTTCCTTATGTGTTCACCATTTTTAATAACTTCTATTTTGTGTAACTGTTTGACAAGAATATTTATAAAATACAGCTACAAATATAATATGCATTTCATGCTAAAAAGATCTTAAAATAGTAACTTTAAATACATTTAACTCATTTGAAATATGAACATATTAATCATTAACAACTAAGAAAGGAACATTGTCTTTGACTTTTCCAATAATATATCAATAACAATTAAGTTAATGAATAATTTTGAGAAATGATAAAAAATATGGTATAATTTTGCTTGACAAAAATTTGGTTAACAAAAGAAAGAAACATTCAACAGATAAAACTGTAAGTTAAAAGTTTAATTTAGATTCTCAATTAACTCAGACTGTTAAAAATGAATCATATTTAATATACAAATTAGTCACTAGAGAGACATTTGATAGATATCTAAAAATAAGATGGAAAGTTTAGCCAAACAGTTAAGTTGAAAAAGAATAGTTAACTTATTTTACTCAGTTCATGAATGAAATATGAATTAAAATCTTAATTTGTTTTTAATATTAACAAAATTACCAATAACATGCTGAGAAAGTCCAAAATATTTTTTTTTACAACTGGTTGAGTATCTTATATTTTAAATATTGAAACAGCGTAATTAAAAAAAGGTTCATTAGATATTACCACATTGGTTCAATTATAAGGCAATGTTTTTTGATTAATAATTAGGCTGGAAAATTCATAGATGGGTTATAATCATGACTGACCACAGGCTCCTTCCTCCTACTCTAGCCTGTCGCATTCTTAACGTCCACATATATAGCATCCATTTACGCATGTGCGGCAGATGTTCGCTCCAGTTCATCACTAATTATTGCAACCAATACACCTGCAGGCTGTTCAGTTATTGTATTGATTTTGCAGGCCTAAAAAAGGATGTTATGACATTAATTTTTTCTTTCCCATGGTTTCTGAAAATGGGGGTCGCCTTATATTTGACATCACCCTATAATTGGACCAATACGGTATTTATATTTGTTAATGTGATAAAATTGATATTGTTAACTTATATTTATTTCTAAGTGAAAATGTTCTTCCTAATAGTGACATAAGCATTAGGCTTAAGTATTTTCAAGTAAACTACAATAAAACATATGAAATAAAAAAGGTAAGTAACAAGTGTTTTACATTTTTTGCATTCAGATAGTTTCAAATTTTCTTTTATCTTTTTGTACACGTAGGTGGCAGAAAGTTTTACTTAAGTAATACGAAAGGATTATGATTCTTGAACCATAAATATATTTTTAAAAAATTAAAACCTCTATTAAAAAATCTAAGAATTTTTTGTACAAAGCAAAAATTTCTTCCAAATGATATACTATAATGAGAAATGAACAAGATCTTTTAACCTAAAAAAAAAAACGACTTGCAACTTACCTTCATCATCAGTAATAATGTATTGAGAACAATGAGAACCATGATAAAGTACTCAAAGCCTGTTGATACAACCAGTTTCCACAATTTGTATTTTATACTGTCTTTGTTTTTAGGCATATAGCGTTGAAGCGGTTTGGCTTGCAATGAAAAATCAATACAAGATTTCTGAAAATATATAAAGTATTTTTTATTTTTATTTTAAAAATACATAATTTTAATTAACCAACAAAAAATTGAAAATACAGCTAAAACTTAAATATACAGAATTAGCTGAACTCACATTGAAAGCTAGGGAAGAATGAGAAAAAACAGGATGCTGAAAAAGTTAATTCATATGTATGAAAATGATTAAAAGTAGAAAAACTTTTGATAAGGTTTAAGAGTGGAAAATGAAAGAGTATAAAAGAAAGATGCCATATGCAGAGAAAGAGTTACAGATAAATGTAAAATAAAGAAAACTGGACAGTACTGAAATATATATAGAAAAGAAAACTAAAAAATGGGAGAGATTACATGAAAAATAGGCAGAATAAAAAGTAAACGAAGAAACCAGAAAATATAAGAAAGTTTAGATTAAGTATGGAGATAGGAATGAAAACAAAAACAAGAACAACTGAAAAAGCTTAAAATATAACTACAATAAAATGGAAAAACAAAAAGGTAAAAAACTTTGAGAACATTGAAACTTAGTGTAGAACAAAGAATGCAACAAAAATTAAGAAAACTTAAACAAATGTTAAAAAAAAGGAAAAACCAAGAAATGGAAATCTTGAAAAAACTCAAACTAAATGATGACAAAATAAGTTTGAGAATAAGAAAATTAAATAATTTAAGGAAACATTAAATCAACACAAGTAAACACAAAATAGCTGGAGAATTTGAAATAGTTTAAAAAAGATATATATATACAGACACCCAAAGATACACACTGAAAAATAAGAAAATTAATTGGTTATATAAGTAAAATAATTCAAAATCTTGCCCCTCAGTGGCACAGCAGGTATGTCTGTGGAATTCCAACACTAAAAACTGGATTTCAATACCCGTGGTGGGCAGAGCACAGATAGCCCATTGTGTAGCTTTGTGCTTAACTTCAAACAAACAAACAAACAATTCAAACTCTTCCTGGGTGTTTTTAGAATTTTAATACCATAATTATATAACATAATTTTCATTCTGCAATTATTCAAAACTAACTGGTTGCTCACGAACATAAAATGTTAGTTTCTTTACATAACTTAAGTACCTTTTTCTACTACTGAAATAAAAATTTTATTTATTGATTAACATAGTTTAGTTAAAAAAATATATGCAAATACAAAAGGAAGAATTGACACAGCTATTCAGAAATTACCCTACTGTACTCTGTGATTGCATTTAAAAATTATTTAGAAGTAAGTTATTTAAAATTAGATAAACAATTCTAGCTGTCTGTGATGGTACTTTTCAGGAAAAGTTTACTTTTGTTTTACAAAATAAATATAAAATTATGCATCCAGTTGAGGCAACTGCACTTTCATTTTCTGTAAAACCATAATGAACTGTCCAAATATTCACACAAAGATTATTTACATTTTAGTCAATTTTAGCATACTTCAAGAAAATGAAGTTATTTTTCGAAATAAGTAGTAATTTTTTACTCAAAATAATGAATGCTTTTAGATGTATTTTCTATGAAGATATTAGTGGTAATATGACCCTACACAAACTTATACAGGCATCTGTGTTACTTGCAGTTTGTAATAGTAGTTACATTAAAAAATCCTACACTTTCTTCAAATGTTTCAAGGTCAGTCTAAAAAAAATCACCTTTTATATTCATTTTAATTGTAATGGGCCAAACAACAGCTTAAAAAATGTGTTTTGACAGCAGAATTCAATGAATCACTGAAAAAATTCTACTTTAGGAAAGTTTTAAGTATACATGAACAAATCTATTACAGGGGTAGTTTGTTTTTTTTTGAATTTCGCGCAAAGCTACACGAGGGCTATCTGCGCTA
>NW_013666549.1:59370-66302 GCF_000517525.1 Limulus polyphemus | reverse complement strand
TGTAACAAAATAGAATTCTATAATGACTGAGATTTGCATTTTGCAATGTTTTATTATTTTCTTAGCAATTAGTTTTTCTCATGCTTTAAAAGTATGAGGCTAAGCAGATGAGGTTTTTACTTTTTCTGTGGTAAACTTGCCTGGTTTTTATCAAGATCACCTTCTTCCAACTCCTTCTCTCCTTGCTCTTGAAAAGTTATAATGATCAAGGCCACAAAGATATTGACAAAAAAAAATGGGAAAACGATGAAAAAGACAACATAAAAAATTGCCATTTCAATACGAAATCTTGGTAAAGGTCCATAATCTTCATATGTTGCATCCATAGAATTTTGTAAAACCCTGAAAAATAAAATATGGTTACCTTATTTCAGGAAAAAAGTATTTATTAAACCATACTAAAACAGCACTTGAAATTTGTAAAATTTAGTAGCACTTATAACTTGATCCCTAATTTTATGACCTGGAAAAGTTTTTACATAAATTCAGTACTCAAATTGATAGTCATTGTAAGTTTTCATTGAAGATTGATGAAACTACAATTTGTCACTATTTTCTTAGATCATAGTGTGTTCCAAACTTCTAAAGACAATTAAAATTAGCTTAATTCTTCTAAATTACAAAGATATAAAGGGATAATATATATAATTATTTCATTTTGCAAGCCATCTAAAGTAAAATTTATTGTTTTTTGATTTATTCTTAAATACGAATACCATGAATTTAGAAAAAAAAAGGTTATTTATTTTCTTGAATAGCCAAAACTTATAATAAATGTTGAGAATATATAATATCCCTCAGTTTATAATAACTAAAATTTTGAAGTAAATATTTATTGAAAATTAAAATGAAGAGGTCAAAATAAATGAAATGTTTAAGATAACCGATATGTATACAGTATACAAGAAAACATTCTTCTATAAAGTGTAACTCTGTACAGTTTTCTAACTTACGCTGGCCAGCCTTCTCCTGTTGAAACTGTGAAAAGTGTTAACATAGCAGACATAATGTCATCATAATGGAATGGTCTTTTTTCCCATACCCGTTTGTTGACTTCAGGTGGCATCCCATCTTGTGTAAACACAAAATATTCTCCTCTGGTTGAACAAAAATATTGTTTACTTATTTTAAAATAAAACATAAAATTAAAGTAAACATCAAATTTAGATTCTTTATAATACTTCACATCATGATTCCTGACATCTGTTTTAATGACTAAACTAAAACATTTTAGCCAACATACACTACATCGGAAATTCAGTATAAGCTACCAAGGAGCTTACGGTAAAATACTTATATGAAAAAACAAAAAAGATTACTATAGCTAATTCAAAACTTAAAATTTGTTTCATTTTTGGGAATGATGTGTGTGAATGTTCACCATAAACTAGGAAAAAAAAACTCACTCGCATTCTTCTTTTGTGAGTTTTGATTCATCACTGCAGAAAAAGAATCTCCCATTAAAGAGCTGTACAGCTATGACGGCAAAGATGAATTGGAAGAGGACGTAAACGATGAGAATGTTGAACACGTTTTTCAGTGATGTCACTACACAATCAAATACGGCCTTTAAGAAAAAAAGATATATTAGATATACACCTAAGACAGAAATTACAAACAAGAAACTTAAAATACAGTTATATGCTCTATATGTTATATGCATTATTTCATATCATAGTGTATTTTATGTATGCACTAAAACATTATTATACCAGACATATCTGGTTTCAAAAGTGCATCACAACCTGCCTAATGTAAGAATTTTTATCAAAATCTGCATTTATACTGAGAGATATTAAAAACATTTAGTGCTTCGTAGTAGCTAACATAAAACTAAGACACAACCTTAAAGAAAAACAAGAAGATATAATCAAAACTGAGGTATAGTTTAAATTCACAAAACTAGCATATAACCTACAGGAAAGTTCATTTCTTCTACTGACTTTTACTGGTTCATTTTTAATGTACCTAGATAGGATGTTTACTCAATGATGTAACATCATAAGTTCAATAATGAGTTTTTATGAAACAGCATATTAGAAACAAAAAAAATCACCTGAGTTTGAAAACACTGTCACTTACCAGTTAAACCTGCCCCAAAAAACAGTAAGTATATTTAACATATGTTATAAAGCATAATAGGATAGTGTTTACATTTTAACCTCATTGAAATATTAAGTGGAAGAATATATATATATATAAAAAAAATCTAAAATGCATTTTATATTTTTCAGCTGAAATCAAGAAAGTATAATAAAACTGAGTTCTTTGAAACTTTCAGGGATTGCAATACTAACTCTAATTCAAAACTGATTGTAAGTGAATTAAGTATCACATTTTGTCAATGTGATATACAATAATTCTGGTGTTATACATAATAATCTAAAAATTCTTTAGTTCGTTGGAAACAGATTTTTAAACTGGCAACCACATATAGCATAGTTTAGTATAGGTGAATATAGTGATTTCAAAACAATCAGGTTCTTTTAAGAAATAACAACAGCAATTCAATCAGGTGTTTCTTAAAGGAAAATATTGTATAAAGATAGAAAGAAATAACATTTGGTAAATACTTGAAAATTGAAATCGATAAAGATGTTAATAAGTATTTTAACCGACATTACAATGCTTCCTGTTGTTAGTAACACAATTTTTTTCTTCTCCCTTTTCTTTTAAGAGCAACTGGAGTGACTATATCGGTTATTACTGTTGACCGACCATTTGATCTAGGGCAACAGTATTTGAACAATTTTAGTCTTACTTCACCATATAGTTAAGGCTTAAATATTGAGATTATTTTTTATCACCCCACCACACACACCCTGAAATTTGAACAGCTGTCAGATTATTCAACGCTATTCCCTTGTGAAATTTGTAACAAATACTGCAACCGAGGAAGGAATAGCTGACACCTTTTTCATTTTACTTTTATTTATTTATTTTGCAGTTATCAGTTTTGTCTTTATTCCCCTTTTAGTTTTGTTCCTTACATAACACAGTGAAAGCTGTTGAAGAAAAATAGAATAGCATTATGTGCATGGGGTTGATCATTGGACTGACCCTATATCTGGGAAGGAATGTTGATTAAAATACTGAATTTACTATGTGTATATATGTATATTGTGTAAAATGAGCAAGTCTCTTGTACACAAAAAATTAGCTCTGTTACAAAAGTATTTGTACTCATGATATGTTTGTGAATTGACAACATCATTCTGACTCAGACTCTGACAAGTCGGTTGCAACATGATGTTCTTGTGAAGAATTCAAATACTTTTGTCCATCTTACAGTTTGAATATTGCATTTATATAACCTCTAAAACCTCAAAAATGTATATTTAGAGTCTTATAAGTGCCCCTCTTTGTTGTATCTGGTACATATTCTCCTTTTCTATCAACTGTTTGTGAATAGTCGACAACTCTGACATGAAATACATAATACCATGTTGAATAGCACTCTGTAAAAGATAATGGCATCCACACCTTGACCTCCACATGGGAAAATAAGGTTAAAGGTTTCCTACGTACATCTTTTTTATAGACCATAGTGTAATACACTAGATTGTTCTCTAAACTAGGGAAAATATTGGTATTTAACTAATAAAATAGGATTTTACCTTTAGCTTTGGTACTCGCTTTATGGTTTTAAGAGGTCTCAGAACTCGAAGTACCCTCATGGACTTTATGGTACTGAGGTTTTGCCCTGTACTGCTCCCTCTAATGATAGAAATAATTAGAAAAAAAACATACTGAAGAAAAGATAAACTTCATAAACAAAGAGACCAAATAACAGGACTTGGTATATTATTTTTAATTTAAAAACTTGTTACCCAATGTTAATAAATCTGAATAGACAGTAATTTTATGTCCTTAATAATTTCTATGTTAAATTCACATTACAATGAGTGGAAAACTTAACTGAAATTGAAATCATATGAGCTTCATATTTAGTTTCCATCTTTGTTGTGAGAATACAATAATTTTAAGAATAAGATAACAGCATAATTTAAAAAGATGAAAAAAAAATCCATAATTTGTGTTAGTTTTTCTCATATAGTCTACTTAATGTTAAAAAACCAACAAAGATCTGAAAAATACGGTTACCAAAGAACAATACTTACGCATAAGCAAATGCAACAAGGGCACAAATTACAACAATGGCGTCTAGTATGTTCCATGGATCTCGACAGTAAGAACCCGGATGTAAGACTACTCCTTGGTCTACAATCTGAAAAACCAAAACTTACAATTTAATATCACTATTATGATAATAGGAAATATATTCAGTTGAAGAAGTAAAAACTTAGATTAGGTGGGATTCGCTTCTTTGTGAAAAAAATTTAGCATTTTTTAACTTTCAACCACACAATAATAAGAAAAATATCCTGACCTTATTTACAAGTTGCTGACATGCCTCAAGAGTTTTTAAAATATTTTATCAAGGTAATTTAGATGGTAAATGAATCTGACATATCTATCCAGGCATGAATTCTGCACCTTTTCAGGATGATGCATGATGGTCAATACAGTAATGTTATGGAAAATCCAGCATGAAATAATGAATACAATACTTTTTATTTTTATGGAACTTTTATCCACTTTATTTTAGTTATTTAATAATTTAGTTTATTTTCTGATAACTGAAAAATTTAAAGAATTCTGTTTATTTATTTATAGCCATCTGTCTATTTATATTTACGGCCTTGGGGGGAGGGCAGCATAAAGTCTAGGTGTTTCCCATGCTATTCTGTTGATGTCCACCAACCTGGGAAGTGACACAGGTGGATTTACACCATCAATCAACTGTAATTTTAAGGTTCTAAGAATACGTTACTGAAAAGTCTTTAGCAAGAACTTAAGTGTAATCACTATCAATCTGCTTCCTACAACTGTAGAAAGAATTTTTATTATTTGTGTAATAAAGTTATCATTAAACATTATAACATTATGAGAATGAAAAACTTTGGTTATGGCTGTAGTTACACAACCTTTAACAACATTTCCAAGGTGAAAACACCAGTAAATGCATAGTCAAAGTAGTTCAGGATCCTGTTTTTTTCTGAGTCTTCTACCACCGGGTCTTCCGCTGCTAGTGAAATACTGCTGAGGGAGATGACAATCATAATGAAGAGGTCGAAGTAGCGAAGGCTAACGACATAATGAGCAGCACGTCGGATCCTAAGTGATTTTCAAGTCCAAAACTTTTAATTAAGCATATAATTTTTATATTATTCATTTTTTTCACTTTTTAAAACATATTTTAGAATTATGTCACAACATTTACTTGATATGGCACATTGGAAATATTAGAATATGTTCAGATTTACAATAAATATTTCATGGAAAAAATTTTGATATTATAAATAAGGTTTCCTTGATGCTGTTTTAATTATTAAGCAGTAGGTTTCTTGATTTCTGTGGTGAGTATGATGCTTTGTATGCTCAATAACTAAAACATTAATAAGTTTAAAAAATTCTATTAAAGCCAAGGCTAGTTTACAAGTAAAACTCTCATTTCAAAACAAACTATTATAAATTAAATCACCAAATCTACACCTTCTGTGGTATTTATGGACACTAAACTAGATTTCAATAAATAAATTTCATGAAATGGCTTTCCAGTGATCATCACATGATAATACACATTTTAGACATTTATACTTACGGATTTGTTGGTGACAGGATGAACATAGAGGAGTATGGCAGCATGGGTTTAGGTCCAGTGATTTCATCGTCTTTTATCTCCTCATCTTCATCTGGGGCATTCTCATCATCATCTGGAAATTATTCTCAATGTTGTCAAAATTTTAAATGGTCTTATAAAATCTGCTAATTTTTAATACCAATGTTCAGAGTATTATAAAAATAAGTGGTCAGGTTTTAGCAAACATAATACTTGATATTGCATTGACTTTTCAACTCTCAAAGAGTACATACTGTGAGAATACATGAAACAAAAATGTCACCTGGACTTAACTTTCTAGTTCGAACAGTTTTACAAACTTTTTAAATATACAGATGGTTATCCCTTTTGAGATGAGTCACGGGTGAAAGGACATGTCATCTTGTTTGTTGACTCGGATTCAAAATTTTATTGTACTACTATTTCATGAATCAATAACTTTGGTATTAAACTGTAGATTACAATTCAAATTTTAGTACTATACATTGCTCAATTTGTTAATTTAAAAGTAAATATTTAAAAATCACAGATAAACATCAATTTTTGTGTGTCACGTGGTATGCTGAATGCAGCACTGGTTCAAATTAGATGTTTGTGAAATCAAAATACTAAGTCTATAGTTTCGAATGAATTAGAAACTCAAATTACCGATATTGACAAGCTAGAATATAAAATAAAAGCCTCTTATCTTTTTAATTTGCTAAGATACTGTTCCTGTAATAAATCAAACATAGTGGCACCCTGCCCACCTCTTTCCATTTTTGGAAACACTCCCTTATATACACTTACTTCTCTATATGACATGAATAACCACTCGAAAGCTCAGAATGTTCCTTTAGTGGCTTTCTCAGCAATTTTAGCATACTTGGTGCCATTTCTTTCTTTTGAACCAATATTTCAATGAGGTAGAGTGTGTCTTTAGTCTGCTCGAAATTTCATATTTTTTTAGACTAAAATACGTCTTATTTACTAAGCTTGATAGATTATAGTGGAATTCTATGGTATTAATGTAGTAAATTATGATTTTTTTAGTTATTCAAATGTATATATACAACCTAAAAAAAAAGTATTTTGTTTCATATCCTCCACATGCAATTTTTTAAAGGCTTAGCAACCTATGTCAAGCAGCAACAGATTACAAAGGTCGTAACTAGAAGAGATAATTGTTTGTTTTACTTCTTTAGTTATTATTCTATGTTTTATGAAAAATAAATTTAAGAACTTATTTCAAAATAGCAATAATCTATAT
>NW_013666549.1:58384-59350 GCF_000517525.1 Limulus polyphemus | reverse complement strand
CAGTTTTATATTATTTGATAAGGTAATATGAAAGCACGTGAGCCGCATCATTGTAACTTCTGTATTGTTAGCCAGGCACAGCTGAAAGGTCAATGTAATAAAAATAATAAATATATATAAATGTATAATGTTATGAGATTTAAGCTATTTAGTCTAAACATTTATGTTTTCATGTTATAATCTGTGTTCATTCTAGAATGAAAGAGGCATAATTTATATTTATTTCCTAATTTTTATGGTGGTTGTGAAATCGGTCAAATCTACCAAACCTGTATAGAGATTAATTACTAAAATTAACAGATGAAATATAAAGTTTTTTCTTAAGAAAGGTTTGATAACTATCTGAACATTATAAAGGTTTTGCATGTGAAATTTCAAAATTTACTGGTGCATAAAAATACTTTTAATCTTGAAATAAATATTACGTTGTATGATAGATAGGCAACATGCAAAAAGAAAAAAAAAAGACATGAGAAAAGCATTGCTTTACAAACCTTAAGACTTAATAAAAGAATTTGATATTTAGTGTATGAAAGCATTGTAATATTTACTAATAATCTGCCAAATTTTGTTAACATTCACTTATTAATTTAAAAGTTGTAGCATGAAAACTATAACAAGCACAAAATGGTTACAAGGTCAGTTCCAGGGACTGAGCCCATGCTTAAAGAGTTATATAATTTATTTTTTCTACTAGGCTTTGAAAAATTATTTGTTAGCCAAGACAGTTAATTAAAAAATTTTTGAGCTAGGCTTTAAAAACTACTTGTTAGTCTTCAAAAATATTTTATATTAGGCACATTTTTAATATGTTATCTATGGGAGTACCAAAAATAAAGAGTTTGAATGTAAACAATTTACCTATTTTCATGTGCTAGAGCTACATGTATCAAATAAACTGCATGAAGGAAAAGTTTCAGTCATGTGAAAGTGCAGTGAAACCTTCTTTCATAGATAACTTTTATA
>NW_013666549.1:42615-57685 GCF_000517525.1 Limulus polyphemus | reverse complement strand
TAACTTTTATATAAACTCTTAAAATAATAAAAAAAACGAGTAAACCAACCAAATCTTTGGAATAAATGTCTCCTTAAGAATTTTTCTTCTTCTCAAAAGAAACATATTAGATGAAGAAATTAAGTTACCATCTTCTGACAACTCGATGTTTTCATTCACTTGTTCTTGTTCACTGAATGATCTTTTGTCTACCTCCATATCAATCTGTTTTTCCTGGCTACCCTTCCAGTTTTTTGAGTTCTCTTGATCACTGTGGTAAACAAGAAGAATCAGAAATTGTTGAATGAGAGCTATAAGAAGTGAAAGCAAAAAATTGTATTAATAAATAAATTACATTTATTCTAATCCTATTGTTTTATTAAGGTATTTCTCTATGAAATTAGCATCAAGTATTTGCACTCTGCTGTACAGTTAAAAGGCTCCTTCATAATTCCCAGAGTGAGAATACTGATCAAGCTTCTCCATTATACTCAATTACTTCTATAACTATCTCAAGACACCTATTCATGGTACCCAAGCACGTACACCATCTTTGGCCCCGCTAGCTTGAAAGTGTTGGTATGCATGAATTCAATTACATCTGGTCATGCCAAAGGTGAAGATGTCTTCATCCCAATAATTCCTTTGCTACCAAGTGATTGTCTCTTTGAATTTAAAAGGCTTCAATTCCTAGTTACAATTTGTTTTTCAATGCCAATTAATAAGGCACAAGGTCAAAGTTTAAAGGTTGCTGGATTTTTCCTAAGGTAGCCTTGCTTTTCAAAGGGTCAATTATATGTAGGATGTTCAAGGGTTGGATCCCATCAAAATCTGTCTATGTTGTCAGAAGAAGGAATAACAGCCAGTGTGGTATATCAAGAAGCTTTAATTTAGTTTGTGTAATTTGTGTTTCAAAAATCAAATGCTTAGATAAAAAATTAAAATGTTATGAAAATTTTATTTTTAAAATAAATGTTCTTAAAAGTAATTTCATTGTGTTTTTAAATACATATTTTAAGTAATTTGGACACCTGTGCAGAGAATGGGTAATACAGCTAGTTCCTTATATTTCTTTGATTTGTATAAATTTGTGTTTTCATGTTTATGAAGTTGAATACTGACCTCTAAAGTACTTTCTTTGTAGTATGTTTTTATAACCATAGATTGCTTAGGAATATCCTATGCTAATTCACAATGTGTGTGTGTTTACCCACAAACTTCTTCCAGAGTTTTGGATCTAAGGAAACCAAACTTCGCAGGTGGACTTGAGGTATCCATAAGTGTCCTTTTTTATATGACATAGACCTCCTACGAAGGGAGGAGGGCTAAAGCATGCTCATATAGTTACTCAAGAATGATGAGGATCTTGAAGTATGAATTTTAAGTGGCAGTGAACCAGAGTGTGGCATCAGATTTTTTGTCTTTTCCCCTCCCTCAGGATCCTGTGGGCATTATATTTGAACTTTCAAAGTGTCCAAACAAGAATTCACCTTCAGCTAAATTGTCAGTGTTCCAGTTACAGTTGATGCTGTAAATTACCCAATTAAATTCCTAAATTCTCCTGAACCACCAAGAATGTCAGGTCACATTCTGAAATTAAAGGTTGGTTCACCAATAATTTTGTTGAGAAATCTTGATCCTCCAAAATTATGTAATGGCACAAGTTTAGTTGTTAAGACATTACTGCCACATGTTATTGAAGCAGTGCAATAATTGGTCATTTATGTCATGAACAGTATCATTTAAAGGTGCAATAATTGCTTTTTTACACAACAATTAATAATTTTGACAAATATTAGGGAACAACATTTCCTTTAGCTTTTATTAACTATATAACCACATCTGTCTGGAATATTAATATACTTGTTTGACTGATTGATTAGAAACTTTCCAACACTAACTTAAAAAGAAGTTTCTGAATTAAACCATTTGCTTTTATACCATCGATGTTATTAAAAACAGAGAAAATGAAAATAAAGCACAAATGAACTTGTACAATATGCATTCAACATAAACAACATTGTTGGCCTAACAAGGATATCATGATAATTTTGTTGCTAACAACAATTTATAATGTTCAGTATTACCAAAAGGAGCATGACATGAAGACAGAAACGGAATTAAAAGCCAAAATATAGTTTTTGTGGGAAACCTGGTGGGAATTTTGCCCTTTCGTGTTACCATGCCAAGTTTGGTGGTGATTGGTCAAATAGTGTGTGAAGAGTTAGCGGACAGACAAACATACAATTTTGCCCTTATATATATAGATAATAAGTGAGCAATACACAAAAAATACTCTCCTGTAAACCTAGTGATAGAAATGTATTAGCTGGTGCTTTTAAGTCAAGTACTATATAGATGAAATAAAATCAAATTAGTTATATTTAACACATTATAGAAACCATTCCAAAAAGTGTCCAAAAAACTTACTATTTGAATCGTCTTAATCTGCTTTCAGGAGTATTCTGAGGAGAAGGAGGACATATGTTGACTTGAGGAGGGTCTATACTCGAGCTGTTGGCATGGAATTCAGCTATTTCCTTTTCAAGCTCTTCCTTTGTTCTCTGAAAAAAAAAAGAGAAAGGATTCAATAATTGTTAGTAGTTAATACAAACAAAACTTTTGAATCAACCTGAGCCTGAGCAGAATACAAAAATGAAAAACAAAAACTATATATTAATTAAATGTGCAATTGGTGTCACAAAACTGCTAAAATGTTAACATATATAATGTTCTAAACATTGTGTAATGAACTAGCCGAAACCTGCAAAACATTCTCGGTAGTTGTCATGCATGTCATTTAAACTACACTTTCTTGCAGGAATTATGCATTAGATCAACAAATTCTGGTTTATTTGAAAAATTATATGCAGTCAGACAAACAAACTCATGTGGATGTAATTTTATTTAATAAAACTACACATAAAGTAAACAATAACATATAGTAATGGTATTCCTAACAGTGTACAAAGTATGAAACAGTTATGAACGTTCAGTGTATGACATAGTCTTAGGAGATCAAACAAAGAAACTCACAAAAATGAAGAATAAAAATCCTATAATACAAGAAAGATACCTAAAAGGTGTTCATTCAATCTACAAAATGAACCAAAGCTAAATTTTTGCAAATTAATGTAAATGTAAAGTAGTAATGAAGGCAGACTTAGTTGAATATGCAGAAAAGTCTGAATGCATGTTCAGAAAGTGATAAGCATATGGTTTTGAATGAACTGTGCATGCATATTTTAGACACAAGTAAGTTGAGAAAGCCCATACAAATTGTATTTAGTGTAATGTTCATTTTATTTTAGGAAATTACACACAGGTAACATATATAATTTTCTAAACATAGTGTGAAAAACTTTGCAAATAAAAAAACTAAAGTTGATATCCAAGCCAGTTGTCATATGATGACAACAACATTGTGCCATTGTGTACCGTACTTGTTGCATTGAAAAGTTTGACTAAGTAAAATACGGATAAGATTATTCTGAATTGAAAAGGCAATGTGCAATCTGGACTCCTTGGCCAAAGGCCTTTCTAATGATATGAGACTTGTCGCATATGATTTAGAAATTTGTGAGAAAAGTTCTGGAAAGACAAATTCAGGCATATATTATTTATATAAATACATGTATACATGTAATCCAGTGAAAACTGTTAAAAAAATTTCTTTTCTTATTAAACTTGAATTAAAATTTTGAAAAAATATCATCCAAAATACAAATAGTTGACAATCTTTTTAATCTAGCAAATCATCTGTTACTCTTTTTACATTAGAAATGCATAAAATAACTTTCAATTAACACTAGTTATGATTATTAAAGAGCTGACCTCCTTATCTTCCTCAGCTTCTTCTTCCTCTGCTGCTGTTAATTCTTGAGCATTGGCCAGGTTATCAACAGCGATAGCCAGAAATACATTGAGAAGAGTATCTTTTTAGTGTTCAAGTTAAATAACTTCTCACTAAAATATGTTAAATTTTATGAAATAAGAAATTCCAAAGTTTTTTAAACCAAAACTCTTTTGACATACTAATTTTTTAATGCTAAAAGTACACATAGAAAGGTTACAAAACACTTGTGTTAATTTTAATATATAAAGAAAAGTGAGCATAAAACCATCATTTCCTGACATTTGGTGAATGGTAGTTTTTGATGTGAGAAGTTTGGCTTAAGCACCCGTATCATATTTGTTTTATTATTGTTATTTTTAGACACCTGAGGCTTTCAAATAGAAAAGAAACTGATAGATGGTGTACCGCTACTCATGTATAGGTCCTTCAATAGATATCTCTATTACTAATTAAGATACATTTCACCTCTTACTTATTCATATATTTTAACTTGCTTGTACCCTAGTTTGTTTTGCTTTTTTTATTTTTATTTTATTGTATTTATATTACATTTATGCCAAAGTTGTCACCATCGCTAATTTTGAGTTAACAACCAGATGGAAAACAGCCAATCAACAGCACTCTACCACCCACTATCTGTTCTAAGGGATTGACTGTTACTCTTATCATACCCCCACAGCTTAAAATGCAGGGAATATGTATATTACAGTATTGTATGGATTCGTAGAGGACTAACCCACACCCATTTATTTTATATGCAGTGATTTTTACTTTTCATCATATTGTCTGAAAAGTTATTTTAACTTGTTACATTCATTGTCTGATGAATAGCTTTAAAACAAAAAGAAAATCAGCCTTGTGTGATTTCTGCCAAGACAGAGAAAAATAATAGTGCAAAAGATCTTTGTAGAAATAGGACATACTAAGCAAGGATGGGTCTGGCATGGCCTTGTGGTCAGTATACTCAACTCGCAATGTATGGGCCATGTGCAAGTTTGAATCTCACCAATGAACATGCCATCACCAAGTATGCTCACCCTTTCAACCATGAAGACTTTATAATGTTACGGTCAATCCCACTATTCATTGGTAAAGAGTATCCCAAAAGTTGGCAAAAGGATGGTGTTGAATAGCTTCCTTCCCTTTAGTTTATCACTTAAAAATTAGGGAGGGCTAGCACAGATAGCCCTCAAGTAGCTTTGCTCAAAATTCAACAACAAACAAGCATAGTTAGAATGTGAGATAGCGAATTCTACTTTTATGTTTTTATGGATTTTGTTTATCACTCATTTATTATTCTTTCTATCATTTAGTATAAAATATGAATATTTAGTTATATTAAAGTATTAACTCACCTTCTATTTATGATTTTGTGTATGTACATATTATGAAATTGACACCAGCTCCCATAGCAGTGACATACAGACATTACTGTTGTGAACAATTATGTAGATTTATGGTATTAACTAGTCACATGAGATGTAACCTTGTGATCTAACCACTAAATAAAGCACCTTCCTTGATCATGTAAGTGAGTTAGTTCACGAGATATAGTAAGAAACAATTATTGCTAATTTTTGTTTGATATTGTTCTGGATATTGAGAAATGGTTTTCAAATGTTGTGTTACTTTCTGGTGTATTAGTTTGTTTTCTTCTTCTGGTTCTTTTTCCTAATTCTTTTGATATTTATTAAAATGAATCACATTGAGGTTTATATTGTATTGTTTGTTAAGGTTTGTATCTAGTCCTGGCCAGGTACAAGTTTACTAATCGTTTTGTTTTTTGTAAGTGGTAAAATTTGCATCCGAGTTATTTTAAAGTTGTTTGTTTTTATTTCCACTGGTATATTTAATAAATTGTTTTTGTTTGATCCTTGTTGTAGTGGTGTTTTGATTAGACCACTACAAGGATACACCATTAAACAAAGCCTTTTACCCTGTATAATACATATCATTTCAACTTAACTAAAACTAACAAAACTAAGAGGGCAAGCAAGAGTGTTCTTACACCTATCAGCTTCATAACACTTTAATAGAATGCAAGATTTAATTCTTACAACAACTACTTAAATTTCAGTCTCGCAGGTTTCCAAAACATCAATCACATGTAAGTCATTTTTTACAAGAAACAGTCACTTAAAACCCATTGGCACTCAAGTTACATTCATAACATTTTAAAATGGGATTTTGATATGTGTGTGTGTATGTGTTTAGTATTTGTTATTATATATATAAGTAAGGGCAAACAAGGGTTCAGAAGTCATCAAATAAGGCATTACTAAAATTTTTGTTTAGAAGCTTACATAAAATTTTACAGCTTGTATAAAAAGTCATTATGTAATTTATTTTTGAAATAAAACATTTTCTTATAATAGTAATAACTTAAATGAAGTTAAAATTAGATTAAAAAGTTGGTTAAAATACTAGTGATTAAAATTTTCTTTACATGTTATGGGTTAGTGTATTTATAACAAACTTATTTTGAAATCACTTTTATACTTGCTTCCAAGTTCATATACACAAAGGGCTTACGGTGACCACTAAAGGTATCAAATCCCGATTTTTAACGTTATGAGATATAAGGCCCCAAGCTTATAGTTGAGCTACAAGGGAGCTAAGAGGTATGTATGTACATAATATATAAATATATATTATTTATATACATGTATATAAAAGGTCAAGAATACTTAGAAACAATGAGGCATTCTAATTCATGTTAACTTTATAATTTATCCTCGTAATTATAAGCAATTATCAAACAGGTTTCACATGGAAGTAACTCTTATTTGTCAGTCATGTATCATCAATGTGGTTCTTTAAAAATCTCTAAAGAAGATTTGTGATTGAAAACATCTGCTTTCATGATGTAACCCTCATTTACTTGTTAATTTGAGTTTTATACTTACATAATATAAATTTTATCATTACCTATTTTGTTTTATACCAAGTGTGATACCGACTTAAGCTATCTGTCTGTCTGTGCATATGCCATAGTAATGATCACACTTATACCAACTTATACATCAGTACTGCTATGCAATATCTAAGCATATGTTAATTTTTTTACAACTGCTTTACTTGTAAGGAGTATATTTTACTTTTTCAAATGAATGACAAAGTAAATTGACAAAAATATGAAACCTTATAACTCGAGCACTTTTAAAAGGTGGACCTCTTTTCACCAGTGGCAAATTGATGAAGAAAGGTCTACCTTTCTAAAGGGTTTCTTATTTTGATAGTTAAAGTAAGTTAGTCTTGACTGCAATCTACTGCTCTGACCGAGAACTGAAACATAACACCAACCAAACAAAGGATGACTCACAGAATAAGCGAAATTATGCAGCTTATTTAAGAACTTATACAGCTTATTAAAGAATACTTAATCAGTATTTATCAATAAATTTAGTTAACTTCACAGTAAGTTTTATTAGATGAAAATAACAAATTCTAAGACATTTTCTGCAATTTATAAACATGTGTAAAATTATAAATATCTTGTGTATTAATGGTGTAACTAATAACAGAGAAATATATTGTGTTACAAATTTATATTTTACTCTCTGAGATGAACCAATTTTCATTGACTATTACTCCACAAGTAAATGAATATTTTTATTACTCATACTTCCTGGGTAGTTAATCAGTATTTAAACACAGATAATCATGGTTGTACTTAGGGTATGACCCTGTGCTACTTATGATAAGTTAGGAGATTTATTCTTTGAAGTTTAGTGTCATTTGATAGTTCAAAGTGAAAAAGATTTAAAGATATGATTTTATTTTAATATATTCTCTTCACTTGAAGTTATCGAATAAATTAGTAAATCAACTCTTGAAGTGTTGATAAATATGGTGGGTGATATATTAGACAGTTATAGGCCAATTGAATACAGCATGGGGAGATGCAGATTCAGTGACTTACTTCTTGGACACTTGATAAACAAATTTCATGTAGGTCAATGAGCTCCCTCTATGAACAGAGTTTTAACTACAGCTAGATATTTGGTGCTGTAAAAACACTTCTGTTGAGTCTATCACAAAGTGTGAAGCTAGTTGTTTCACTGCCCATTTAACATTACACAATGCTTGTCCATTGTCATATTTCTCCAATGTCTCATGTTTAATCACTACTCGGAAGTATTATTTTTGTATTTGCAAATTCATGTATGCAAGTATTACTTAAGTTTGCCTAGTACTTTGTAGTCTCATTCTACATGTATCTAATCTCATATATACTATTGGATACTAATTTTTACAATTCATAAGATACAACAACTCAAAAGTATGGAGTTCTCGGTTTGTTCAAAGTGTCAGGATAATTTAAATCATCAACTTTTCTTATCTGTTTGTATGTATGGACAATATAGTAAACATGTTGAAGTTACGTGATATTGACAGAACAGTATTATGAGCATCTACTGGGTGAACTGAATGTGAAATTGGTAATTCTTCCTGGGATATCATATTAAAGGCAGTAACAATGACAGTAATAACACACACACACACACACACACACAGCAAGGATAACAATGTAAAAAAATTAAAGAACTCAAATACAATAATTTAAAAGGAAACATATTTTGTAATATAATCTCAATACACCACATGACTTATATAAGGACCAATCATGAGACTTAATTACATGATATGGCTGATATAAGGAACCATTATGGGATATAGGTACATACTTTACCTCATGACTAAATAAAGGACATTTGTGGGATAAAAGTTTTCCACATGGATAATGTAAGGGAAATTCCTAGCATGTAGACATATATATTACAGAGCTGATATAAAGGGCATTTGTTTGGTATAAAAGAAAAACACTATATGAATTATGCTATACTTTAAAGATAGTTTAATTATCTTCAAGATTCTAAAGGATACAGTTGCCAAAGAGGACAAGAATGATAAAGTACAGACTATAGACCATGCCTCCATGGATACCCCCTTGTGATTCTATCCCTCGGTACATCACTTCATTCCAATCTTCCCCTGTTAGAATCTATACACAAGGAAGATAATATGAGATGAAAAGCTTGTGAGACCTATTTATCTAAAGTCACAGCTGTACATTTAGACAAAAAACACACATATACAATAATAGTTTACTCTATGTTTGAAACGGATAAGAAGAAATTATGAGTTAGTGGTGTTCAATAAACTTGACTTATATGCTGTATTTCTTTATGTTATGAATGTCACTTTTAACTTACATGCAAGTAACTAATTACTTATATTAATGAATTCAAGCAATAATAAATACAAATAATTTATTGTAACCACATTGTTAAACATCTTTACTTTTCTTGTTCCTCTAACTACCTGCCAGTTTTTTCTAAAAACTTCATATCACAAAATTAAAACAATAGTTCATGGTGCATAGTAAAACCTGTATCATGACCAGCTCTCATGAGTTTAAGTCAAGTTATGTAATATTATATTGGGTGACAATCAATCACTGTTATGTACCAGTAACAATGTACATACAACAATACCATCATACCTGAATATTTCAGATACAACAATACAGTCATACCTGAATATTTCAGATACAACAATACCGTCATACCTGAATATTTCAGATACAACAATACCGTCATACCTGAATATTTCAGATACAACAATACCGTCATACCTGAATATTTCAGATACAACAATACAGTCACACCTGAATATTTCAGATACAACAATACCGTCATACCTGAATATTTCAGATACAACAATACCGTCATACCTGAATATTTCAGATACAACAATACAGTCACACCTGAATATTTCAGATACAACAATACAGTCATACCTGAAAATTTCAGATACAACAATAATCTAATATGATACATATCAGTAATAAAAGAACACTTTAGTTATAAAAATAACTTATTACCTGGAATACAGTGAGCAAGGCAATAGGAAAAGTGTTGAAATTGGCAGATGGAGTTCCATCGGGGAAATTGAAGCTGGAAAAAATATTAACACAGCAGATAACAAAATATGCTTAACATACCAGATTTAAAACCAGAAAAAATGAAAAAACCTTTCTACAATTTTTAAACAAAAATGTTTTAAAATTAACTAGTTATCAATAAAATGTTTACCTCCTTTTTTTTTTGGAATGGTTTGGTTTATTTTGAATTTTTGCACAAAGACTAGAGGGAAGGCAGCTAGTCAACATCACTCACCGCCAACTCTTGGTCTACTCTTTTACCAATGAATAGTGGGATTGAATGTCACATTATAATTCCCCCACAGCTGAAAAGACGAGCATGTTTGGTGAAAGGTATTCGAACCTGGGACCCTCAGATTGTGAGTCAAGTGCCTTAATCACGAGGCCAACCCCCTTTTTTTTTATGGAATTAAATATATATTGAAATGTAATCCAAATGTAATTAAGTAACTTTACTGAATATAACTGTACAAAATGTTTCAGTTGATGTTTATTATAATATATCCGTGCACATGGAAAACAACTATGCTTAAACAATCATTGCTAAAAAAAGTATTCAAATTTTATTCGTTTCTTAAATTCTTAAAATATAAATTTTTTGCTACATATATATAGATTAATTTAAGTTATATAAATATTGGTGGTGAATTTACTGATCAAAATCAGATCATTTATTTTTCTATTAAGTTTAGATATCCTAAATTAGATTTAATCATTCAAAATATTAATTCAGTAATCCATTTTTGTTAAACTTAGAATTACTGGGGAAAGTAGAAATGAACCAGAGGGATCACGTTTATAAAAGATTTGGATTTCTTTCATGGTGTCATGAGGAGAACATAATTTTTAAGGAATCATAGGAATATCATTGTTTCTAAGAAGTTATGAAAAGAACAGCAACTCTAATATGAGACAAAAGAAAGAAGGTTTTTAGGGCAAAGGACAGAACTATGTTTCCACAAAATTCAGATATATAGGATGCCTAGAGAAACTAATGACATCTTTTTATCAAAAAAGTATTTTAAAGTATCTTATGTTCCCTTCTAAACAAGTACAGGTTTTCCTAAGATAAAAATGTGTTAAACTTTAGCAATTTGATGTAAAAATGACGATAGAAAATAAAATTTCTGCATGAAGTGTTACTAGAAACTTTAATTTTAACAGAACTCATAATCATAGTAACTACAATTACAATATGAATAGAACTTACGCTCCACCAAACAGTTGCATCCCTAAAAGAGCAAAGATGAGGATGAAAAGGAAGAGCAAAAATAGGAGACTAATGATGGAACGCATGCTACTGAGAAGAGAAATCACCAAGTTTCGGAGGGATGACCAGTACCTGCATTGAAACAAGATGTCATTTTTTAAAATCTTCATTTTGAAATAATAAACTCAGCAGATTCTTCAAAAAAATACATTTAACTTAATCATGGCTTAAGTTATTTGATGTTTTAGAATAATGAGTGATTATACTTAATAGTACAAGGCAGTGGTTTGGGGTCGGGATAGTGGTGGTAGCAGACTCCACATTGGAGAGTTCTGTCTCCCCAATATACCCCCCCCCCTTCATTCTTTTAAGGTTTTTAAGTGCTCTACATTGTAGTTCCTACTGACATGGAAGTGTTAATTTTCTTTATTTTCTGAATCCCCCAACTAATTTATTACACCCCCCCCCCTCAAAACTGTATTTCTACAGGGTAACTATGAAATAATACTTGAAATCTTGTTTCTCTGCAAAATCTCAATATTATTATTTGGAAGATACATATTAGAATACGAATGTCCGAGATACATTTATCACACCACTTAGAACTTAAAAGTATTAAATACATTATTTTTCCTATTTTCATAAGTTAAAAAACTAAATATCAACTTATCTAAAAACTATTATTTTATAGGAGTTTTAGTTCAACCATCAACATCTTAAAAGTTTACATATAAAGATTTAGGTTAACTTATGAAAAACTAAGAAAGATGAAAAATACATTCAAATATTTTATTTATCGTGGATAAATATTAAAATACTACACATTTAAGTAATTTTTCTCTAATATTTTAATGCATCTTTCAAAATTTCTTGTTTAAATAACGAACCAGTTATTTGATTTGAGACAACTGAATTTTCAAGGAATTCAACATATACATATATATTACTAGACTGTAAATCCATTCATTAAGTAATATGATAAACATCATGTGTTCTTATGCTCTTGAATGTATTACTTTAATTGTTTTTCATAAACTTTTAATATTACTTCATACACTTAATACAATGGAAAAGTAAGAAAGACTCACTTGGTGACTTTGAATATCCTGAGCAGCCTTAATGCTCTAAGTACTGAAAACCCGAATGAGCCTTCCCTCACACTGGACCACACAACCTCAAATACACTACCTGCTATAACCTGTAATATATAAATAATTTTTTCTTAAACAGCTTAATTTTATCTTGCAAGTAAAACAAATATAACTAACTTTGTCATTGCTTCATACTCATTGCATAGAATAAACTTGTAAGTACCTATATGCTTTAGTGATTATAAATACTCATTATTAGTAAATGTTGTAACAGTTCTATATCTAGCACATTTATAAGGCAAGTTAGTAAGATATCTTAATAAGCACAATCAGTGTTTAAAATCTTAGTCAAATTTCTACCTTACGTCATTATTTCACTGTTTTAAATATTCAACTCTAGAAAAAAATAAGAACCGCAATACAGACAATGCTGTGGTGTTCTTTACTTATAATTAAGGAATGTTTTCCATATGATTTAAATGAAACACAGGTGTAGCTTGATCAATAATTACCTTACAGCCTTGTCACAGTACTTGCAAGAAGAATAACTACTAATTAACTAAATCTTTATCAATAAAACTCTCTCCAGGCACATCAAGAATACAAAATGTCAGAAACACCACTTACTACACAATCAAACCTGTTGAAGGAGGACTCGAAATAGATATGGGGTCCTAAGGCATACATTTTCATAAACATTTCAAATATGAAGAGTCCCAAAAAAACAAACTCTGTCCAATCTGAAATGGTAGCAAAAGTGATTAGTACATGAAATGTTAAAATAGTTAAGAAAAAGAGAAACTGAGAAGAGAAGATAATACGTGCATTCAAAGGTTAGGATTTCTAAGCCTAAAGATTCAAAACACAAGATATTTATTAGCAAGTTTGAAACAGCTACTGGTCATTGAAGAGAAAACTTTAGAAACTAGTCATAGTTGTAAAGAATGCAATTTCCTCAGACATTTCCAGTTATAAATCTATAAAGACAGAATTAAACCAATTTTCTGATAATTTATGGTTATAAGGAAGAAAACACAAATATATTTAGTATGAACAAGAAGCTAGTAAACATTTTAATTTAATATTCCTAAGTTTTACATCCATTGTAAGGTTCTCTTTCATAGATTTGATAATACAGGATTAATTAATGATATTTGTATTCATTGGAAGGATCTTATTTTACACATCTGGTATACTAAAGGTTCCTTGATGATATACATATTTATTACATATAGGGGCATATTTCACAGGATTCTTACATTTGTTACAAGGTCCTTTTCATATTTTTGAGAGATTACACAATACACTCATGTACTTTAGACACTACAAAAGTTTTAATTTTGAAACAGCTTATAAAATCTGACCATTTAGTAGCTCATTAAGATGGATTGATATAATGTTTAAAGGTACCTCTGATTCAAAGAAAGCATAAATAATTGCACTGAAAACTTGTCAGCTAGTTTTGAGAGCTGCTAGATGCAAGCCCATACCAATTTGTCCATAATGTACTTTCTTGTATAGCATAGCTTAAGATGTTATGCGATATCAAGATAACCGAATAATACAAAAACATTCAAACATAAATTCTTCAACACAAATTTATTGCAAAATATGTGTTTAGTATGAGATCAAACATTTTTCACAATTTGTTAGTGTATTCCACATGATGAAATATTTAAATCAATAAAAAACTTGATATTAGATATCAGATGAGAAATATTTAAACCATAAGTTCATAATAACAGGGAAATGAGTATTACTTACATAAAAAAACTGTTAGCCACTTTGGCTGGTTGTAATGTTCTACAGCTACACATACAGTGTTAAGAAACACAAGTACAATTACAACCCAATAAAACACCTGGGTCTTTACAAGGTGGCGAATAAAAAACCTGAAGAATGAATTGGAAGACACACCCAGTTAATACACAGTCAAAACCAAGAAAAACTAGACAATAACTCAAAACTGAAACTTTCTGGTTTGTAAAATAAGACAGTTGTTGAAACATAGTATAAGATCACAAGAAAATCTTACTCGAAACACAGAATCTCCAGTGGTCTTTTATGAAATACTGATATCAACAATATTGGGTGCACTACATATTTTAAAAACTAACTACAATTCAGTTCTTTAAAATTAGGAAACTCAACAGATTTTGCTATGATGTAAGGAAAGAAGTTATTTTTAGTATTATTGTGTTTTGTTTCAACTTGTTGTGGGACATGTTAATTAAAATCTATGTAAAGTTAATTTTTTAATCATTCATTTAAAGAGTTTAATTAATATAAATTAATACATTGTTATGTGCAGATAACACACTCTATCAATACTTTTTATAAAAGATAACAATTCATTCTAATACAAACACACACACATATACACATGTATATATATACATGCTAATTAAAATTACTTTTACTTAGATACCTTCACTAAATGTATAGGTTCACTGTTTTCAGATACAGTATTGTTTTTTACAAGAACTTGAAGAATTTTGATAGTTTATATCTCGATAAGTACTAGAGGTTACTTTTAACTTATTGTATCAACTCAAGTTTTTACAGAGATGAACAGAAACATACCTGAATCTTTTTTCTGCTTGCCAAAAGGACTTGCATGCACCTTTATTCTTGACTTTTGCCTTGAGGTAGGAAGCCCGTGCAAAACCTAAATATATTAAAATGCCAGTGCTATTGAAATGAAAACCAGAATATTTTTTTAATTACTATATATTTTATAAGAGAAAAACTCCTAAAACACATTCGAAAAGGGAAGCAAATTACACTTTTATGATCAAACTGAAACTTAAAATAGCCCTTAACAATGAGCTTATTCATTTAATTTGTGAAAACAAGGGCTTTAACTTAAACTAACGTGAATAAAGAGGGCTGAATATGTTATATTAACATGATTTTTAATATGGAAATCAGCAAGTCACATGACAACACAGCAGTGGAGCAGTATATATATATATATATATATATAT
>NW_013666549.1:36169-42150 GCF_000517525.1 Limulus polyphemus | reverse complement strand
AACAGCTCTTTGTGATGCAAAATATTCATATGCTCAGATTATAAAGACGTGTTCATATCAGGGATTCAGAATTTTCAAGATAGGGATATCCCTTATAAGTAAACAAATAAATATTGACCAGTTTGGGGTACCAGAACCATCTAAATAGTGACCTGCAACAAGTTCTAATGAAGCAATGATAAGCAAAGTGTGGCTTATTGTAATAAGTGGTAATCCACAAACACAAAAGTCAGTGTAAAAAGCTGTCCACATATCCCAGACAACAGTATGCAATGTAGTCAAGAAGGGTGTTCATCTGAAAATAAGGCCAACGAGGTACGAGTTCACCAAGATAAAGCTTCTCAGTCACATACAGTTCAACTGTCACATATCTCAAGCAGCTATAGTGTGAAATTGGTAGTTATGCTATCCTATATAAAGACAAACTAGTAAAGTTACCAGATAAAGTGTCAATGAATATCTGTGTGATTGGACTGTTTATATGGATACTGAGAAATTATCGTTCTCATACACTAAGTGAAATATGGAAAGAATGCAGGAAGAAGTAGTGTACTTAGGCATGAAAACCTTATGACAGAGCCTTTCCCAATGGAAACTTTGCTGCAGGGCTATTGACAAGGTACACAGTATTCAGAAAGAGCATGACTGGATGTGGCACCATGGGTTGTAATGACAAGGCGTTAATATAATATACTCAACCTTTGAATTAACTTTTTGACCAATATACCCAATTTTTTAGAAATTTTATAAAAAATTAAAACATGGGTTTGGAGAAGTTTTAACATTGCTTTACGTTTATTTCCTTTTGATAGTTAAAGATTTTCAAACTGATAGACTTTTGTTTAATAGTTATATAGTGATTCAGTTAAGTGTTAATGTAGATCTTTTTTTTAAATATTAAGAATTCTGTCTTGTTTGCACAATCACTACAACAAACTGGCAGACATAATAAAAGTTATCGTTAGTGATGGAAAAAAAGTTACACTAACAAAAACCAAACACCTTTCATGTAAATAAAAAAATAACATTTCATGTTACTCAAAATATCTGTATTATCCATATGAGGCAGTCTAACTGATTACAACGTGAGAAACCTTTTAACCACAAAAGTGCGTATTACACAATGAGTTCTTAGAACTTGTTTAACATATTTTTTGTAGCAGCTTAGATCCACATACATGTTACATAACAAACTGTTAAAACTTGTATATCAAATTTTGTGATGCACCTTATAGGATATTTTCATTAATATGTAGCAAAAATAATAGGTCTTGTTTACTTAATCTTAGTCCCTGATATCTTGAATACATTAAATTTTTTGCTGTTAGCACAAACATTTAATATTAGCAATGTTAAGTCATGTATAACAATAGCAAAACAAAATATTAAAAAAAGGACATTTAAAAATGTTTGAAAGGTACTCTGTAGGAGACATTAAAAATATCCAAAGGATTTTTAACATTCAAATGTTTGGTGTAAATGTTATTAACTTACAAACATTAAAGAAAACTGAGAGTTAAAAGGCTATTAACACAACATATCAACATCATAAAATTTAAAATTTTGAATCATAGTTAAAGCTTCCCAGAGATGAAATTGAAAAATAAATTATGTAAGAACAAGAAACTGATATACAAAACAAAAGAGAGAGACATGACAATTGATTTTTGCAAGATGCTATTCAGTTAGGAGTAAGAGTTTTTTCAATGAAAATATATGAGTTTTTTTAACTTACAGTTTATTGGCAAAATATCAATACGCATTTCAAAGAGTACTGAAAGAATATGGACATTAAACAAAATACTCAGCATTGACTTCTCTATCAACTCTTGCCAAAAACACCTGTTATTGGCCAAATTGTTTAGAGCTACACATGACAAAGTTTACCAGCATTATAAGTCATTGATCTTGTCTGCTAATGCTGTATGTCACATGGTGATTTAACTGGTTCTCGAACCCTACAAGCACATCACCCCAAAAAAATCACATGTTTTGTTAAATAAAGGCAAGCTCCCAGTTCTGTACCTTTTGGTTTACCCGTCTTTGTGGGGGCTTGTGAGGGTAAAAGAGGGCGTTGTGCAAAAACCAGGAAAGAACATGCAAAAGAAGAGAAAAGGAAGAATATCAGTTAATGAAGACCAAACAAACAAAGATACATTCTATCTAACATATATCTTTCCGTATTATTACCATGTACATATACAAATATTTATTGAAACAAATTCAAAGTAGAAAGAAACAAAAATTACTTTAAAACACACCAAAGGGTCTAGAAATAGCACATTCACCAAGTTACCTACAGAAAAACTTTACACTCTAGAAGAAATTAGTGAAAGCAAGAAAAAAGAAAGAGGTAAACGTTATGTTACAGTTGATATGTAACTTGAAGAGTAATAAAACATATTTAGTTGTTTAAACACGAAGAATATTCTAGTAAAAAAGATTCAATACAATATTCCAAAATATTTACCTAAAATTTACTGAACTCAAAAATCTATTAGTTTAACTAGATAATACTTTTCTATCTATAAGTCTGTACACCTTCTCAAACTACCTAATTTTTTATTCTATGTGCATTTGTCTACTTATAAATTTTTCAGACTGTTTCTTTAAATTTATTTGCACATTTGAATTGGTTATAATACTGCAGGACTTTACCATCTTCATCTATTTCCTCTTCTTCTTCATCTGTACTTTTACTGTGCATTGTTTTCAGTTTTTTTCGTTTGGCTGCTGCTCTGCCTCTTGCTGAAGAAAATGAATATAAACCCAGTCAGCTTTGAACGCTAAGTTATAATCAATGATTTTGATATATATATATATATATATATATATTTGAGGGGAAGCATTCATGGGATAGTGTGACTTGAAGTCAGGCAAAGAAAAGATTAAAGTTTCAAAACATCCATCTAAAAAAAGTGCTTGTGAAATAAGAGAAAAGTTTATTTCTTCTATCTCTCTATCTACTTGTTTGTTTAGATGAGCACTTCATTCTCTACCAGATACAGAACAAAATAAAGGATGTTATATACAAACATTTTTAGCTCCCCACCTTCGATTATATGTATTTTTTCTTCTTCTGTCGTTCTTTCTTCAGCTAAGATTACCTCCTCTGTAAAATAGTAAGAGAAATTATTTCTTCTATAAATTTCCTGTTGGAAGCTTAACATCTCAGAAAGATGAATTCAACAATGATACAATATGTTATTTACTTACATATTCTTTTACTAAAACATCAGAAGCGCAAGAAGTCTTATGGGCTAACTCGCTAACAAAACCCAATTTTGTCTTGGAACGTTTTTGTGTTTCATCATTATCGGTAAATTTTACCACTTATTGGGACATTAGAAGATGATTAAATATTTTCAATCGGAACAAAAAGTGTGATTCTTTATTACTGCTGAATATCCTAGCTTATAAATGAGACACTAGAACTTTATTCTTGTTGTTTGTTGAATTTCATTCAAAGCTAATCTAGGACTATATCTGCACTAGCCATTTCTAATTTTGAAGTAATAGACTAGACGAAAGGAAGCTAGTTGACACCACCCACTACTAAACTCAAGGGCTAGTTTAATCGAATAGTGGAATTTGACTGTTACTATTATAAAGCATCCAAAATAAAAATATTATGTCGAAACATTATTTTTAGCACGTTTTTAACTGAAGCATAAAATGTGAATAACGTGTACATATTGTTTTGCAATCAATAATTTCAAAAACTACAACTGTTTCACAATATTTATATGTTGAGCTTGTCAACAACTTATACACATTTTGATTGCAATGAAACAAAATAATCTGTAAATTGCTCTCTTTATATGTAATCATAATCTGAAAGTCATGTAAGCTAAGCTGACATAGCATACTGTATTAATGAGCACATTTTACCCTACACAGCTTATGAGAGTTTTTCAATATGTACTTCCTCAAAGTTCATTTGATTCTAAATTATTGATAGTAACACAGTAAACATGAACAAGTAAAAGTCACGTGAATTATGATTTAGTAATACTCAAGTTAAACATCTTTATATCATAAGAAAAGCATCAATAAACAACTGAATTTTAAATGTATAAAATAGTTGAATAATAAATAGACCAATATTAGAGAGGAAAACTGTTCACCTGCCCTACATATCCACTCTACATAACCATTCAACTCCTTTTCTAACTGCTGCTGTCGTCGAAGTTTTAAGTAAGCCTGTCGATTTTCTACTCTTTCCCTTTCTTTTGCAAATTCGCTGTAAACACATTATAAAGTTATATATTTTAATCCTAAAGCTTAGCTGCTAAATGAAAAATCAGAACTGATACTTTTGTATAAAAACTACATACATAAGCTTTTATATCGCTAACCTCGGGCAACCTGTGCAAGAGATATGAAATTAAGTTACCATGCAACGAAGGATTTTAATAGAAATATTATGAATAAAAATCCTATAATAGGCTTATCGGGTTTCTATTCATTTCTATCAAGACTACTTGAATCTACGTGTTTTTGTAACATCATGAATAGAAACATTATGTTAAGAGACATAAACAGGCTAACCTTAATTGTTTCAGATGGCTAAACACACACACATATATATATATATATTTGACCTTCACTATTATAACATTGGCATAAAAGTTATATAGGTTATAATATCCAATCTGCAGGTGAGAAATCTCAAATTAAGAACTGAAACAATTTTTGATAAAATGTCATTACCCAGAGAAAATTACTGAGAGATTTTAATATGAAAATTCATCAAGTAGAATAAAAAATTAAATATATGGATAATAATAAAAATGTGATACCACTATCCACAACCCATTTCATTTCCAGAACTATCAATTGATATGAACTTCATTAAAAAACAAATTGAACAAGCTGTAGGTAAGTCAAAGAAAATTTTCAACAGCTGTAAAATAATTTGAGCTAAACATCAACCTCTACATTTAATAGAAAATATTGTTTGATGTTTACCAATAGATATCTGGAATATGGAACTATATATATTCTTGGACCAAAAGGACGGGAATTATTTAAGGTACTTTTGATTTTAATGCTAAAAACGTAATTTATCATTAAAATGTTCTAGTTCTGAACAATTGTATGTTGGAGAACCTAATAATTTGAGACTAAGAATTAATTTATATAAGTATCATGCTAAACATCCAGTGTTCCTGGAGCTGGCTGGACCATATTGAATTTTTAAAGGTCAAAAATGTAAAAAAACAAAAAAACAATTTATTTTGGAAGCATTTGCTCTGATTATTTTCTATATTGGTTAATATCCTTTTAAATAGTGCAAAATACAAATAATATGAATATATATAAATGGCGCCCCATGTTCACAGAAGGTAAAAAAAATCACTTACCCACTTAGTACACCAAGAACTAAATTGAGCATAAAAAATGACCCGAGGATGATGAGAGGCACAAAGTAGATCCAGTTGAATGTACTTCCTAAAGCATCATTTGTCTGAGTAAAAATGATGAAAACACAATGAAGAGAGTTAATTGAATTTCATGCGAAGCTAAGAAACTAATCATGAATGTTTTAGAAATCGATTATCCATATAGTTTTAAAATGTTGTTTCTGTTCAATTGATAAAACGAATATGATAAGTAAAAGTTTAGAAAATAGCGTTTACATAATTTTTTTCAGAATTTCTAACCATTTATGGTGTAAGAACTATCGTCCCACTATAGAACATTAGCTGAGTTTAGTAATAGATGAAAATCTACATTTTTATGAAATATTATAACGTTTCAATATCAATAGAAATCCACGTGAGCACTTTTATAACTTTACAAACAAGTGTATATATGTGTGTTTATATATATATATATATATATATATATATATGTGTGTGTGTGTGTGTGTGTGTGTGTATAAGTATATAGAACCATGTCGTTGGTTTCTAGTAGAAGTAAAATAATAAACTAATAGTAGTAGGTTAACTTTAACTTTACTAAACTAAAATACTCGT
>NW_013666549.1:26531-36044 GCF_000517525.1 Limulus polyphemus | reverse complement strand
TGTACAAGTATATGAACCATGTCTGGTTTTCAGTGAGAAAATATAACAATGATGGTATTAACTTTCTAACAAAATCTGTCCATAAATTCAGCTAATTGTGTTTAGAAATGCTAATTTTCTTCTTAGAATAAAACAATTTGCAACCTTTACGAAATACAGTGACTAACAGTATCTCTACGTTTCTATTACAAAACACTTTCATTAGGCCTAATATAGATTATCTCGGATGTAATATATCTATGTTTCTATTAGAAAAAAGAATTTCATTAGGTCTAATATAGATCATCTCGGATGTAGTATCTCTATGTTTTAATTTGAAAACAGAGTTTCATTAGGCCTAATATAGATCGTCTCGGATGTAGTATCCCTATGTTTCTATTAGAAAACAGAGTTTCGTTAGGCCTAATATAAATCATCTCGGATGCAGTATCTCTATATTTCTATTTGAAAAAGTTTCATTAGGCCGAATATAGATCATCTCGGATGTAGTATCTGTGTTTCTATAAGAAAACAGTTTCTTTAGGCCTAATAAAAATCATCTCGGATGTAGTATCTCTATGTTTCTATTAGAAAAAAAAGTTTCATTAGGCCTAATATAGATCATCTCAGATGAATATCGATTTTCGTTCACATGATGGTAATTTTTCAGGTAACAAATAAAATTTCTGATAAAAAAATGTACAATACGCCTAATTGCATGCGGTTAGAATATGTAGTTTAAAGATATCACAAAATGTGTAATTAGCAAGAGAGTAATACAAGAATGTTAAAAAGTATGTTTCTATATATTTACACTGTACGACTTTAGTGAATAAACTAGGCTTACTTTGAAAATTTTCTTACCCAATACAGCATTGACGTCCATCCTTCTTGTGTGATGCATTGAAATACTGTAAGCATGGCAAAGAAAATGTTGTCGAAACTGGTTATACCAAAGTTGGGACCTCTCCACTTTTCCAAGCAGATCGCTCCGTTTGGATCGCACGTGCGTGCACCCTGAGGGGCGTTCGTAGGGTCGAGGGTGTAGTAACAGGGGATTTCCTGTTCGCCTTCCGCGACTATTTCACCTTTAGTAGGCATAGAAAAAAATTTGTTACCACGGATAAATTCAATGGAATAACGTTCTTTCAGATACTCTTGAATAACGTATTAGACAAATAAAATATCTCATCAGACCTTTCACTGCCACGTTTATAGGTAAAAATTCCAGTGCCAGGTTTATTTTGTAAACAAAATAAAAATGCATGTTTTAATATTTTGTTATTTATCCATAATCCAAGAGCGCTATTTCAGATTTCACTGGGGAGAGGGGGAGATAATTGGTGGTTCAGGGGATGGCTGGACACTCTTGGGTTTTTTAAAGGTTAAAATGTAATAAGAAAAATTGAGCCTATTATGGGAGTATTTGCTATACTATTTGCACACAGATATATATATTTATTTATTGTTTCAAAAATGAATAAAAATTATATAAGCCTTAATCAAATGGCCCGACTGCTAAAATGGAAAACGAACACACTAGTAGTGAAAGATGATAGGTCTATGGACAACTAATTCGGTCTGCTATGCGCGCAAACTGTCAAAACACCGACTCAGAAAACGTTAAGTCGTCATTCCAGATGTCATAAGCAAAGAATATGAAATAAATAGAAATCAAATAAGCCCAAGAAATATAAAATAAAAATAAAGTTAATGACTTAAAACCTTCTTTCGTTGTCATACTGATATCATGCTGAACCTTGTGCTGTCGTTTTAGAGACAAAAAAAAACAACAACTAGTTTTCGAACTTCCGATAGTGATATTAAAATTTTCTAATTCAATGTTTTGCAAAATATTCCAGCTTATTCAAATACCCACGATAATAATGTATTTTTTACCACCTATTAATATTTCTTTTTTCTTTGAAATGGTGTTTAAGGAAACTGGGGGGGGGGGGCGGCTCGTAAATCATGGCAGCAATCTATATGTAATAAACATAAATTAAAACTTAGAATCCCTATGCAGAAACCGGGTACAATTCATTCAAGTAAGGTTTTTATCAAATTATAAAACATTTATTTTGACAGAAAAGTAAAAGACTTCATTCAAACATGAATCATATTGAATTCATGTTAAATACTTGACTTAAAAATCAACTGATATTCTACTAGTGAAAAACACAATTTGATAATATCAATATCAAACTCTGATAGTAAAACATCATAATCACAACTGTCTTTATGGCACAGGCGATAAATTAATAATTTAGCACAAGAAAATCCACCTGATAAAGTGATAGCGTCGAATAGAGCAGACATTACATTAGTTATTACTTTTTACTGGGGAAGGTTTTGTTTTTAGTTATGCACAAAGCTACACAATGGGTTATCTGTGCTCTGCCTACCACGGGTATCAAAACCCGGGTTCTAGCATTGTAAGTCCGCAGACATACCGCTGTGCCACTGGGGGCTATTGGGGAAGGATAGAAGTAAATAAAAGAGTGGAACGTTATTACATTAATAATTTCAATTAATTAAAGTATAATAGATCATTGCGAGATAAAAGTAAATAAAGACAATAAAAATGTTATTTTTTATTTGACTATTGGACATGATTGCAATGAAACTAATGTACAACAAAGGTTATCGGTTACAGGTACTTGTTCTAAACGTTAACTTTAGAAGCATGCTAAGGAATTTCCTCACAAAACCATTGGTTGGTTTCTTATTTATTAATTCTTTATATCTATACATATATGTGAAACGTCATATTTGATAAACAATTCAATTACTAAAACAATTTTTTTCTGTTTTTGTAAAAACACTGACGACGAAGGCACAGTTGCTAATTATATCATTTTGATAGTCCTAATTGCAATATGTTTTGTTTGTTTGTTACAAAATAGTCTATATGCGTCCTATCCACCGTCGGGAATCGAACCTATATTTTAGAGTTGTAAGCCCCTAAACTTATTGCTGACTCACATACAGACATTCCAATAAGCACACATATCGCATAAAGCTACAAAATGGGTTGTTTTTTTACTTTTCACTGCGGTAATCGAACCCCGATTTTAGCGTTGTATGCCTGTGATCTTATCGCTGACCCATTGGGAGACTCCAATACGCAGCACGTGTGGTAATAAAACTTGGAGTAACTACATAGCATACTAAGTACTCTGTTCTCTGAAATGCCAATCAATAAAGTGTAATGGCGCCATAATAATAAGGTAATTGTGGAGGTCTCTTGAGCACTGACACACTTCAGATGTTTTGTAACACGAAACAAACTCCGGACTCTAACTCAAAAAAAACAAAAAAAAAAACAAACACACAAAAAGACATCAACTAAATATCAAGTCTGAAATAATTATTGTTTTGAGATAATTAAATCGATAATTATCGCCGCAACTTTTATGTATATTTCATGTATTGTTATATAAGCCGAAATTTTATATTACTTACAAAATATTCTAATAAGTTCGTTATTCACAGCTAGCATTTTATTTTAATGCTGGGGAAGAATGCAGTACATGCTCAAGGCATTTTTGAAATTATTGTTTATGGATTTTGTGAGATGTATTAAAAAATTTGAAGATAGAAATACAGCAATCCAAGATCAAAGCAGATATTGAAACTCATTATGTTGTTGAAAATCTTCGTACTAGGTACTCGTGAAAGTGGTTAGATTTTTTGGCTTTAAAAATTTGTGAAAATAGTACAAAAAGTTGCCGCTGCTATTTAATTTGTCAAATGTCACGTAATTAAAAAAAATCACATCAAATGATCTTCATTAACGCAAAATACTATAAATAAATACACCATATAATTTCTGTACATACAACTCCTGAAATGACGATTCAATGGGCGAAAATGAACATTAAAAGTTAACAATAAACAATGAGTTAACCAATTATAACAGTGCAAAAATAACTTTTGTAAATATTATTTTTACTTACTTGTATCTTCTAAACTGTAGCATGTTTTATGAAGAGCACCATTGTAAAACTCAAGGCCAATAATTGCAAAAATGACAATAGCGAACAGCACCAAAAGGCCGATTTGGAGGAGAGGCGCCATAGCCTTGATAATAGATTTTAATACTACTTGAAGACCTGAAAAACAGTATAGTACGTATACATTAATATTTATTTTAACTGTTGGGACAAAATTTGGATTATTCATACTCAGGTCTCTTGTAGAAACAGATTACAAAATACAACAACTTTTATTTAGAAGTAATAGACTAGTAGGATTCCCTTAAAGTAGCTAGTCAAAACCACCCACTGCCAATTCTGAGGTTATTATAATCGAGGAGTGGGAATGACCGTTTCTCTCAACAGTCAGATATAGAGGTATGCCTTGATGTTTGAGCTAGATTATCTGTAAAGATTGGTTTGGTTTGTTTTGAATTTCGCGCAAAGCTGCACGAGGGCTATCTGCGCTAGCCATTCCTAATTTAGCAGTGTAAGACTAGAGGGAAGGTAGCTAGTCAATACTACCCACCGCCAACTCTTGGGCTACTCTGTCACCAACGAATAGTGGGATTGACCGTCATATTATAACGCCCTCACGGCTGAAAGGGCGAGCATGTTTGGTGTGACGGGGATTCGAACCCGCGACCCTCAGATTGCGAGTCGAGCGCCGTAACCACCTGGCCATGCCGGGCCATCTGTAAAGAAAGTGAGCTTGTATTCATTTCTGGACCGCCATTTTTTCCATCGAAATATTTGACAGAATTACGATCACTGATACAGTTTATATGTGTGTTTTACATGTAATTCATGACTATTTTTAGCGCGATGTTTATTGTAAGGTGACTGTCGACATTATTTATTATATGAAACGAACACGATAACTGATTTTTTTTCTTCAGGTGAATTTAAGTTTTCTTTTTCAATCCAACATAATTCAGTCAGTAAATAGTTGATCTTGTTACTGATTTGACCTGGTTTAAAACAAGCAAGCAAACATATTCCGAGTGTTTATACGAATCATTAAAAAAACACTATTTGCCAAAAATAAACATCAAGCCAGATCTATCATTCAATTCACCACTTGTCATCGAGTTATACCAGATTCGAAGAATCCCACCCTCATCTGTAACTTCGGAGAAGGGCTAATCGAAAGGCAAACCTTCTAAAGTTATCTGATGTTTTTAATTTTGAACTGCCGATCCCAGGTAAGGCAACCGACAGGCAGCACCCACTGCCAACTTTTGAACTACTCTTTACCACCGAATAGTGGGATTGAAAGACATTATAACACCTCAATGGCTGAAAGGGCGAGAATGTTTGGCGCCGGGTTTCCATCCCTCAACACGCTGATTACGAGTCGAGTGCTCTAATTACCAGATCATGGCAGTATACATTGTGTATACATATAATAATACAATAGACACTAGTGACATCTATATACAAATATTTTTACCAATAAAAAATACACGTTATAGATTTCAGTGTTCTTGTATAATGATCTATGATAAGTTCCTGTAGTGAATCTATAATGTAGAATAGGCTTTGGTAATTAATTTTATTATAAGTTACTTTTCTATTCTGATCCAAATCGTTATCTATAATATCTATTTTCTGTTAATCATAATGGCATACAAAATTAATATAACAATGGGACTGGCGTATAAAATGTAATATAATATTAAATGCGAAAATAGATACAAAATTTGGTTATTCTTATGATCGTCAAGAATATATGCACATTAATATATATAGTTGAAAAACAGCATTTGAATGTTATTGTTATAGATTATCAGTAAAATTATATCCTGAAGAGTGACCTTTGAAGTCCGAAACCGGTGGAAAAAATTAATAAAGGAGAGAAAAAAAGTAAAATTATATCCTGAAGAGCAACCTTCGAAGTCATGAAACCGGTGGAAGACATTAACAAAGGAGGGGAAAAGTGTAAAATTATATCCTGAAGAGTGACCTTTGAAGTCCGAAACCGGTGGAAAAAATTAATAAAGGAGAGAAAAAATGTAAAATTATATCCTGAAGAGTAACCTTCGAAGTCATGAAACCGGTGGAAGACATTAACAAAGGAGGGGAAAAAATAGAAGTCTGATATTCTAGTGTTTTATTATTCGTATCCACAGGTGAAACTTATTTGCGTTGTGGTTATATCCATATTCGACCACAGAATACTTTTCAGGTGCCAAGCGCACACATGCATATCAAACTACTAAACTTAAATAAAGGTAGCAATAAATATCTGTACTTCAACAATACTGAACAAAATTTTGTAACATCTGTTTAGTGGAATTAGCAAAAAAAAAAGAAAAAAGACGAAAGTTTCAGCTTTTACTTCTCCACACTTCTCGTGAAATTCGCTTGCAAATGACGTACCTAACGTATTTTTTAGAAATTTTTCTGCTCATCCCAAAGCATAGCTATACATTTCGTAAGAACGTTTCATCCCTTGAGAATGTAATCACCCGTTTCTTGTTTCTCTCGTGTATTCCTTTCTCTTTTAGTAGTTTTATTACTGCATCCCTTTCTAACCACCCTTTCATTTTGAAGGTTTAAACTATTACTAAAGAAGTACACAATAACAGCTACAGGCAACATTTAATTGTGATTGTATAGAGCAGATTATAAACTATTTAAGTCACTGTAAAGTAAATAAGATGACGCAATCAGTAATTTATGTTTTGGTGGGAAGTGACTACTTGCAACTCCTGTAGGGACGAACAAAGCAATCTAACGGCTAGCTAGAAGTTTAGATGGCTTAAGATACGAGATTTTTTTTATAGTTTCTTTTGACGTTTTTCTCGTACAAAGAAATGTTTATGCTAAATTATATCTGTTTCAAAGCTATTCGAACGATGCAAGTAAATAAAATATCACTCATTAAAAATCAACTATATTTAATAGATATAAACTGATCTCCTAGCAAGAATATTGTTAGAAAAAATATTAATATTTTTACCTTACTTGACAAATGTAATAGCTGAGTAATGTTGAAAGGTCAGATTTTAAGCCACCGATAAAAATTTCAATTTTTCACGTTTTTAACAATTTACAGTCGGAAGAAGTAAGTAACTATTGCAATTGGCAAAAATAGCATCTCAAATGAAATAATCTAAGGACCATAAATCAAATTGAAACTGGGTGGATTTTGTTTGTTCTGAATTTCGCGCAAAGCTACACGAGGGCTATCTGCGCTAGCCGTACCTAATTTAGCAGTGTAAGACTAGAGGGAAGGCAGTTAGTCATCACCACCCATTGCCAACTATTGGGCTACTTTTTTACCAACGAATAGTGGGATTGACCGTTACTTATAGCGCCCCCATGGCTGAAAGGGTAAGCATGTTTGGTAGGACGGAGATTCGAACCCGCAACCCGCAGATTGCGAGTCGAGCTCCCTAACCACCTGGCCATGCCGGATCAACTGGATGGATAGATATAGAACTTTATAACTAATAACAATAATCATAAAATTCTAACACGAAAGGAAGTATTTATAATGTTTATTCAAAATGTTTGTCGTGAGACTTAACCATCTAAAAGTTACAGAAAAACTAAATCAAATTATATGTATTTTTAAACCCAAATTAGAAACTATTAGTATAATTGAAGTAAGTTTCAGTCCAGAAAAAGATATTTAACGTTTGTTTTTGAGAAGGCTGAACTTGAAACGGGAAAACTGATTTAATTATTTTGTAAAGAAATGGACATCAAGAGTTCCTCACTTACTTGGAATCCCAGAAACGAGCTTCAGAGGCCGAAGCACTCGTATAGCTCTGAGCGTTCTCAGATCTACTTCTAAGTTATCGGATGCATAGGAAGTAATGAACCTGTAAGAAGGGAGAACAAAAAAACAGGGTCTCGTTCTACAGGACAACTACGGTTGGTTCTACAACTATATCCGATTTGTAAGGACTACAGGAAGTTAAACAATGTAAAAGTTAAGGAAGCAGGAAGTAAAAAAAGAAGGTGGTTTATCAGAAAATCGACTGTTTCTCATTCTTTGTTTGAAAACAGGCTATTCGTGGCCTAGTGGTTAGGGTGTCGGGTTACCGATGGGGCTCGTGACTCCGTCTTTGTCATCTGTGGGCGTGTTATGAGAGCGATATTTAATTCCGATATTCGGTTATGTGTAAGTATATAGAGGGTAGGCATTGTTGATTGTTTGCTTTGCCTTTGTTAAGAGTTCTAAATTAAGAAAGGCTATTCCTGAATCTCGAGATCGGTGACTTAGCCGTTTAGCCCATGTGTCACATAAGATGCCTTTCTGGTTGGAAATACCAAATACTTACTAATTGGAAAAGAGCTGCTCGAGTTGCAAATTTAACTTAGCGATGGTTATGATAAGTTGATATGTTCTTAATTCTGACATAAAATGTTTACCCAATATAAACACATTAAAATATGTCTTTAAAACCAGAACATGGCCATATTGTTACATCACTTTGAAACATACTCGAATACACAAGGGTTTTCTATCAGATAATACTATACAATGGGATAAAATGGTGAAACCGAAATGGCAAGGAAGCAATACTGATATATTCATTAAATTATATCACTGGTTTCTATTAACTGAAAAATTAAAAGGATTTGTGCAAATCGTAATGGCATGTATAGCCAAAATTAAGTTCGTCCTGTCACCTTCTTGTAAAAAATATACAGGAGAAATTATATTTTGCGTGTTCAGCGAGAAATGCGCATGCTCAAATTAGAAAGTTAAAAGACTTCTGGTTGGCCATCTAAATTTTTCTCTTTTATTTTGCATTAAGTGTTCTCCGCGGTCTCTGGTTTTTTTTTTTTACTATTTTTCTTAGATGAATGAGTTCGATTTTCTGATTGCACTCTTTCTGAGGGAAATTATTTCTATGTTTAAAAAGTTTACTCTCGCCATAAACACTCAGTTCTCTACTTCTAACTACAAAAGGAGTAGCATTCAAGAATTTAAAAAATATTTAGATCATAAAAAAACCTTCTATGTATAGAGTAACATATAAATGAAATAGTATAAGAATGTATTCACTGTCTAGAAAAACAAACAGTATCGTGTAAGTTTTCTCTATGTGGTTGGAATAAAATAAGTCATATGTTCTAATGAAACTAATTTTAAATAAAAAGAAAATCAGTAAAACATATATAAAGTTTAATACTTGACAATCGTGACTATTCTGTGTTCGGTGATTAAATGAATATTCCAAGCTATTCTGTTAACTAGTCAAATGTTTGCACATTTTTGTGGAATTTTCCTGGTAAAAAGACGCATTCAAATGTTTCCGTCAGTCATACTACTCCAAAGCATAAAAACCGGTGTTTCTATAAATCTCTGATAATTCTTCATTACACAGCTTGCTTATTTTTCAATAGAATTGTTTTTACAAGAATCTTGTTACCCGAAAATCACTCTAATAAATTCGTATTGTTGATGCTTGTTTGTTTGAAGTTAAGCCCAAAGCTACACAATGGGCTATCTGTGTTCTGCCCACCATGGGTATCGAAACCCCAGTTTCTAGCGTTGTAAGTCCGCAGACATACTGCTGTGCCACTGAGGGGCTTT
>NW_013666549.1:19935-25778 GCF_000517525.1 Limulus polyphemus | reverse complement strand
GCTGGAAAGTTCACTGCCTGTAAACTATAGTATGTTTTAGAAGTTATTTAATGTATTAGGAGCTGGAAAGTTCACTGCCTGTAAACTATAGTATGTTTTAGAAGTTATTTAATGTATTAGGAGCTGGAAAGTTCACTGCCCTGTAAACTATAGTATCTTTTTGGAAGTTATCTGGTGTTTTTGATAAAGTCGATATATTTCACCACCCATTATTGTTTCTTTTATCCAGTTATATGTTACTTAAAATATAATACATCTTAGTACTTTGACCGATTTCATACTAATGTTAACGTAATAATTCAGTATGTTTCTACCAAACAACAATATGAAACAGAAATATACAGAAAACACTATTTGGATGACAAGTAGTTGATCACATTGTTTATCATAAATTCCTATATTTTTCACTTTTCAACTTCAAGATATAAAGGTTGTTAAGTAAAAAGATGATCATCAAATCTGCAATACTTACCCGGTGACGACTACTATAAAGTCCATGATATTCCAAATGTTACGAAGATATGATCCTTTATGGATTATAAACCCTAAAGCTAGAATTTTCAATAAGGCTTCTACGCAGAAAATACCAAGGAAATAGGGTTCTGTTTTCTCCTGTTTAAAACAACAAGAATAACAAACGAGGTAAAAAAAACGTAACGTTGTGCTCAGAATGTGCTGTAGCAAAAATCGCAGAATATGAAGATTTTTTACACCACTATATTTAATTCTCGTTATATGTTATAAATGTACATTATTATTCCATAATCGAGCTATTAAATCCGTATACGCGAAAACTAATAATCGCTAAACATGTACTTTCAAGATTAGCAAGTTTTGAAATTAGAAAGTTAGCGTGCTTAAAGACTAAACTACTAGGTGAGAGGACTTCTGATTGGTCCTTGATATCTTTATTCAATTTAACAGATTTCTGTTCAGAATATTTGTTTAGCATTTCAGTATTAATTTTTTATACGTTAATTTTACGAATAGGACTAAAACCTAATAAACGTTGTATTCCCACTAATGTACACAAAAGTACATTGCTTTACCTCCACTCTATACAATGAATATCTTCGCCAGCCGTCCCTAATTTTGAACCGATAGACTAGAGATAAAAAAAATTAGCCAACGGTTCCCACTGCCAGCTTTGGGCTACTCTAATCGAATAGTGGGATTTCACCGTCACTCTTATAACGCACTCACAGGCCGTCGGATTCACCGTCCGGCACGCTAACAACTACGTCACGCCCATCCCTCTGTATTAGTGTAAAATATATATATATATGCTGACTTTTCCTTAATGTTAAAAACAATAAGATGTTTGACCTAGCATATCCTACCCCGGATTATAGAGTTTCACAACATCTAAACAAAACAAAAAAATAATACATATCCTACCCTGAATTACACAGTTTCAAAAAATCTAAACAACAACAACAAAGAATAATAAACATATCCTACCCCGGATTATAGAGTTTCACAAAATCTAAACAAAAAAGAAGAATATACATATCCTACTCTGGATTACACAGTTTCACAAAATCTAAACAACAACAACAACAGAAAAGAATAAACATACCCTACCCTGGATTACACAGTTTCACAAAATCTAAACAAAAAAGAATATACATATCCTACCCTGCATTACACAGTTTCACAAAATCTGAACAACAATAACAGAAAAGAATAAACATATCCTACCCTGGATTACAGTTTCACAACATCTAAACAACAACAACAGAAAAGAATAAACATATCCTACTCTGTATTACACAGTTTCACAAAATCCAAACAAAAAAAGAAGAATAAAACAACTAAAAACTAGATTAAAAAACAGAAAAGAAACACCACAAAAAAAAAACTTTCGTCACTGTTAACGTAACTCCATCTGGTACATTAAACAACAGTTCAATACGCTTACATACATACACCTACCAGTAACGTCATAAATAGAAACTTGACCTAAACGGATAAATCTATGTCTGTTATTTTGTTCATTGAAGGCTGTTCTATTACAGTAGTTTTTTTTTATTTAACATTTGGTAGGATTAGGTTTACAGCAAACATTGCTGTTTTCACTGCGATCTTGTAGCTTTAAAATGATGATAAACGCATGATAGAACACGTCCACGTTTATATTCTCCCTTACGTAAAGACTGCTACAATTCATATATTCTACATTATAAACATGTTGGTTTATTTTTGTTTAGAAACAATTCCCGTTTTTAGACATTTATATCTTTGTTTATATCTTACTAACTTTTTAGTCTACGATATACCTTTGTTGTAAAAAGAGGAAATCGCTGTATACACACGAGTGGTCGAAAAGTCGTTATAAAAAATAAAAAAAAATTAGTAATCAACTAAAAAAATCCGTATCTCTGGACTTTTTTATACGATATATCTATTTTAAATACAATTTAGTTCAATAAAATGTTTTGATGTTGGACATCGAAACTCACACAATTTTTATTTCTCATATTTGATTAACAAAACAAGATATAACAAGTGAAAACCATAACTTATGAAGAGTATTTCACTTGCTGAGTTAAATATTATGTTTTTTTAAGCATGAATTAGAACTGCTCTTCAAGGAAGTATCGTATGATTGGTTAAGAAATTCAATTTTATGGAATAATAAACAATGTAAACCGTGAAATACAGAAATATACCAAGATAAGGTAACTAGTAATGTATGTAGACACATACATATATCATACGATTTGGATTAAATACACGGAAGTAACTAGTCATGTATGTAGACACATACATATATCATACGATTTGGATTAAGTACATGTAGGTAACTAGTAACGTCTATGGACACATACATATATCATACAATTTGGATTAAATACATGTAGGTAACTAGCAACGTCTATGAACACATACATATATCATACAATTTGGATTAAATACACGGAAGTAACTAGTAATGTATGTAGTCACATACATATATCATACAATTTGGATTAAATACATATAGGTAACTAGTAACGTCTATGAACATATACACATATCATACAATTTGGATTAAGTACATGTAGGTAACTAGCAACGTCTATGGACACATACATATATCATACAATTTGGATTAAATACATTTAGGTAACAGGTAACGTCTATGGACACAAACATATATCATACAATTTGGATTAGATACATGTAAGTAACAGGTAACCTCTATGGACACATACATATATCATACAATTTGGATTAAGTACATGTAGGTAACTAGTAACGTCTATGGATACATACACATATCATATAATTTGGATTAAATACATTTAGGTAACTAGTAACGTCTATGGACACAAACATATATCATACAATTTGGATTAGATACATGTAAGTAACAGGTAACCTCTATGGACACACACATATATCATACAATTTAGATTAAATACATGTAAGTAACTAGTAACGTCTATGGATACATACTTGTATGTTGCATTCGCTTTCTTTTGTACGTTTACGGTCACTGTATATAAATATTTCGTTTTGTTTTCACGTTAAAAGTTTTCCTAACGGAAACTGTACATGACAATACATATTTCTAAAATACATAAAAACAAAATCGAGGAAACAGTTTTTTATTATCATTATTAATTATTATTACATTTATTATTATTATGTTTGTAATAATCCTTTATATTAATCGAAACGAAGACGAAATATAATAAAATATACAATATTAACCCTTCTTTGAGTACGTTATGGTTTTACTGACAAACTTACGTATACGATTAATTTTTAGAGAACATCTAATAAACACAGCTTTTGCAGTATAGCTCAACTGATGATTTAATAAGTCCAGGTTTGCTAGTAAATTTTAAATCTAGTTTTTTTAGAGAAACTAGCCAATAGTTATGCCAAACACATATATCTTAGTTTACAATCTGACAAAATATTTCGAAGCTGGAAAAATCGAAGGACTTACAATAAATTCCACGAACTAATTTCATTTCTACAATTATCTTAGAAAAACGTCTCTGTAATTTAAACGTTAGAACTGAAGATTAACAATAACAAAAATAATGAAACTGGAAAAAAAGAGAAAAAACATTAACTCGTATGCAAAAAAAATCTCTACTGAAAAAATAAGACTTTACAATACTGAGTTTTTCTATTCGTTTTTACCTTCTATTCAGTTTTATTGTTAGAACTCAATTGTTAGACTTTACAATACTGAGTTTTTCTATTCGTTTTTACCTTCTATTCAGTTTTATTGTTAGAACTCAATTGTTAGACTTTACAATACTGAGTTTTTCTATTCGTTTTTACCTTCTATTCAGTTTTATTGTTAGAACTCAACTTTCATTTGAAAATTGATTTAGGTGCGTGCTATGAATAATTTTAGATTACCATAGGAGTTTAAAAAATAGAATAATAAACTTCATACGCATAATATCTTAATTTAAACACTACGTAATTGTAATTAATTTGAAAATGACTTACTAATTTTTGAGCTAAAGGCGTTCTATCTCCTTTCGGGAGGTGCTCCTCCAGCGCCAAAACTATACAGTTGGCAATGATTGTTAGTAGGACTGTGTACTCGAAGGGAGTGAAGAATTCGTTAAGGATAACATTGTCTTAGAAAAAAACTACAAAAGGTCGTTAAAAAGGGTTAAAATAGTATTAAATATTTAGTTAAGATGTCACAGAACAAATTTTACACAAACAAGACAGTAAATTTTTTACCGAAAGGCAATGAAGTGGATTTAATTGAACAGCCTATATAAAATAACATAAAAACACACTAAAAGAATGAGCCAAAACGAAACATATTTTTATTTTCAGTGGAAACATATGACAAAGATTAGCAAAAATGAGACTTTAGTAATATTTGTCGCTATGAGAACCATACTTTTGAAGAAAAGAAACTAAAGAGATATTGTTATTAAAACTGATCAACTTTGAAATCGAAATTTACAGACAGACATACCTGATAATTAATTAATTCTTAGTTGATTAATATTTTGTCTTTTATTTTCATTTATCGATTAGATATTTTTTTATGTTGCTGAAAAGATAATTTTCAGGTAATAGTTTTGTATCGGACTCGTCAAAATAGAGGATTGATATATAAAAAAAAATGTTACACTTCCTGTAAATTTACAAACATTTAAGAATACAAGGAAAACCCATGAAAACATTTAAAGCTTAGAAACTTGCCATGTCCTAATAACTCTATCTATTGAGAATCTAGGTAAAAAAAGACAAAAATGTATTTTGGAAAACAGTATCAATAACAGTTAAGCAAAGCCTCATTTTATACAATTCCTAAAATAAAGGCCTTTTTATATTACTTTTTTACCTGTTCGCGTAGTTTTCTTTGTCTTACAAAAAATACGCATGTATGTGATAATAAAAAAGTAAAATGCTTATTTCGGAACTTGTCATTTTATACCATCCCTAAAATATTGGATTTATATGTTTTTCTTCTGTTTTTACTTTTTTACAGTAATTATACAGACAGGGTTGATATATTTGTCGAAAAAAACTCATCAATCTTATTGTATTCTTGTCCTAGCTACAGTATCTAACCATACAATAAACAGATTATTGTCCTAGCTACAGTATCTAAACATACAATAAACAGATTATTGTCCTAGCTACAGTATCTAAACATACAATAAACAGATTATTGTCATAGCTACAGTATCTAAACATACAATAAACAGATTATTGTCTTAGCTACAGTATCTAAACATACAATAAACAGATTATTGTCTAGCTACAGTATCTAAACGCACAATAAACAGATTATTGTCCTAGCTACAGTATCTAAACTTCCAATAAACAGATTATTGTCCTAGCTACAGTATCTAAACATACAATAA
>NW_013666549.1:15269-19914 GCF_000517525.1 Limulus polyphemus | reverse complement strand
ACATAACTATTATGTCATAGCTACAGTATACTAACATACAATAACAGTATTATTGTCCTAGCTACAGTATCTAAACTCCAATAAACAGATTATTGTCCTAGCTACAGTATCTAAACATACAATAAACAGATTATTGTCCTAGCTACAGTATCTAAACTCACAATAAACAGATTATTGTCCTAGCTACAGTATCTAAACGCACAATAAACAGATTATTGTCCTAGCTACAGTATCTAAACGCACAATAAACAGATTATTGTCCTAGCTACAGTATCTAAACGCACAATAAACAGATTATTGTCCTAGCTACAGTATCTAAACATACAATAAACAGATTATTGTCCTAGCTACAGTATCTAAACATACAATAAACAGATTATTGTCCTAGCTACAGTATCTAACCATACAATAAACAGATTATTGTCCTAGCTACAGTATCTAAACATACGATAAAAATATCCTTGTTTTAACTACGTTATCTAAAGATAACAGTACAAGCTCGTTCTAGCCACAGTATCTTGGCATTAATGGAGAACCATGTCGTCGTCAGGAAAGAAGAGATTAGTCTATAGAAGGTAAGTTAAGAAACATTCATAGAAACTCCTATTAAAATCCTTTAAAACACCAAACTAAAATTCACAGTACTGTAGAAACACTTATTTGGAAGTCGAATAACGCTTATAGATGTCCAGTTATTGAAAAACAGAATTGATACGGTCATTAATTCTTAACACTTTTTCATCTCGTATACGAATCTAGTCCTAGCAGAATAAACGTATTCATTTTTTAACAAAATTATATCTGGATGAGATTGAAATCATTGGTTGGTATGTCAATGTATTATTTTCAAAATCAATCTGATTTTAGAAACAACAAAGGCCAAAAATTAACCAATATTCCCTTAACTACACTTGTCTTTACGATGAAACGATCGAGAACATTCTCGTTAAATTTATTCAAACTAATCACATAAGCAGTTAACTTGACAGCAAACTTTGGCTTTGAAAATACACTATATCAGACTAGTACGCAGAATGTTTGAAGGGGGGTTCTAATTTGTGACCTTGAAACTCCCCACCCTACGTACGTACGTGCGTCCGTGTGTGTGTGTATGGGCATTAAGGTATGCAAATTATCGTACGCTACCATCCTTATTAAATATTTTATAAACACGTACTCTTATTCAAAATTCGTTGATGTATTCAATTATGAAGTTTCAAAAACCTGGTGTATATGTATCTATCTATCTGTCTATCTATCTATATATATATATATATATAATTAAAAAATAGTAGTGAATAGTGGATTTAATAAGATAACTCTAATTAAATATTGTAAAGTATTTTGTAATAATTATACAAAATATATATGTTAACTTAAAAATAGTAGTATAAACGAAATCATAATACACACAATATGCAATAATTTCTAATTTTTGTAGGGAAAATTATTGGAATTTCTTATTTGGACTGTATTTTGTATAGGTGTATTCATGTAGATGTATCACTTTCCCTATATAAGATTTGCTACTATGTAAGTCTTCTAGAACCTTCGAAGCTCCTGACAGTAGCATGGATCGGTGGAGAATGGGAGCTATACTAGTAATTTAGGTTGGGCTTAGTACAGTAATACCTTAACATCTTGGTATTTATGTCCAAACATCATTATGGGGGCTGGAATGCCAACTTCAAGGGCAGTTTTACTGTCTCTCCCATTCCAATTATTTCTTTCTTCTTACTAATTTTATTTTATTTATTTGAGCAGCCATCTTCCCATATCTGGCTGCAGACAGCGAAAGGTGGTAAAGATGTGGGACTTTGTGGACTAAAGCACCCACATCTGCTCTCTCTCTCTCTTTATTTTTTGTATCAGAATGTGAGGCCTGCGAAACTGAGGTTAAACTGGATAGACGGTGTACCCCCAACGCAATTTGTGTCTTACTTCTGCCAGTACCTCAAAAACCAGGGCCTAACTACCCACCTTATGGTGTATGCCCAGGTGTTACAGGTGTGTTTTGTAGCTGCGTTTCTTTTTTTTTCTTTCATGTTCTACGTAATATTACAATATATATATATTCGCCCCAATAGTTTTACTGGTAAAATAAAAATCCAACTTACAGAAAAAAAAAAACAACAACTGCGAATATTGTATTTTCGATACATGGTCAATCGTGTTAAATGAAACTTAAAACTAACTGAACTATAAAGTTATCTCGTTTATTCGTGTACATAAACCAGTTTCCTGAAAGTTAAGTTCTCTTTAAGTAAAGTGCATCATATACATTTTGTTTACTTGGTTTTTATGGTATGAGTTAAGAACAAGTTACTTGTAATTGTTTTTAACTCTTATATGATCAGTATTTCATTATTCAGTCATAATAATCTATATAAATGATACCCTTGTGTTTGTCTGTCCGGAACTATTCTTGCAAATTTCTCGGTTAAACGCTACAAGTCTCATATCGTTAGAAAAGCCTTTGTCTGAGTAGTCCGGGTTGCATATTGGTTTTTCAATTCAGAATCACCTTATCTTAGTTTTGCTTAGTCAAACTTTTCAATGCAACGAGTACGGTACACGATGGCACAATGTCGTTGTCATCACGTGACGACTGGTTTCGATTTCAACTCTAGTTTTTATATTTGCAAAGTATTTCACACAAATAACACTTGACCCACATGTAATTTCCTAAAAAAAGAACTATGCACTAAATACAATTTGTATGAGCTTTCTAGACTTGTTTAGGTCTAAAATATGCATGCGCAGTTCATTCAAAACCATATGGTTCTCATTTTGTGAACACGCATTCAGATGTTTCTGTATATTCAGCTAAGTTTGTCTTCATTACAACTTTACATTTACTTTACTTTGCAATAAATAGCTTCGCGAAATTCGTTTCATAGATTGCTTTTAGTCACATTTTTCTTCACTATGGGTTTTATTCTTTGTTTTTGTAATTCTATTTGTCTCAAGTCATAAAACAGTGTCATGTAATGAACACTCATAACTGTTTCATACTCTGTACATTATTATAAATACCATTACTTTTCGTGTAGTTTCATTAAATAAAGTTACGTCTACGTGAGTTTGACTAACCGCGTAATTTTTTTTTTCAAGTAGACCAGGATTTATCGATCAAACGCATAATGCCTGCAAGAAAGCGAAGCATAAAAGGCGTGCGTGAAAATGATAGAATATTCAAGTGAAGGGCATGAAAACAACCGCAAATGTTTTGCGAGTAGCGGCAACTGTAATATTAATAACATAATCAATGTCATATGAAATAACTTTGGTGGAATGCTACTAAATATTTCCAAAAAATTAAGAAGAAAAAAAAACAGTCACCTCTTGCTGATCTATAGTTAAGTATTTGTAATATGTTATAATCATTTTTAGTCAAGTATTACACTAGGGCCACCTATGTTAATTAAGACAATAATTCATAACAACAACATATATAGAAATGTTATGCACAGTATTTTGAGATTCATAAGCAGTATTTTTTTTCATTATCGTAAGCAGTAAAAATCTAATACAATAATCTAAAGTGATGTATCTTGTTCTCTTGAAAAATAAAAAATGATAAATACAAAAATTAATCCATTTTTAAGCATTTTTTCATCTTCATTAGGTGCACAAGATAAATTGTGCAATACCGGATGTATCTACGTTAAGCAGAAGCATCAAATTAAAGGCATTCTATCCAAGAAAACATCAATAATAATAATAATATTCTTAATGTTATAAACATTTTGGTCCTATTATAGACTAAAATCATGGTAGGCCTGTAAGCTTCACTAAATCGTTCAAGAATAACAAAAATATCTTGCATATTACTTACTTTAAAATTGCAAATGTTTAAACTTGTTTCATAAATTCTGCTTTAGCTGCTCGAGTTCTTGGATGATATAGTAAATTATACGAGCAGAAATTTGACAAGATCCAATACACGTCATATCTTAATGGATAATCACTAACGTTGTATAGATAGTGATGATAGGATTGGAAATACAAAATATTTATATAGAAAAGGTCGATTATTCCGTGTGATAGCAGTACTCATACTTGAACCACTTAAAACATAAAACTGTAATTAAACAATTCACATCAAAATGTTCGTTAATTTGTTGGATATCCATTCGTTGTATGTGAACTGTGACACAGAAATTTAGATATACCAGTAGAATAGCTCGTCCCCCCCCCCCCACCGATGGCTCAGCGGAAAGTATGACGGCTTTTAACACTAAAAAGTGGGTTTCGATACCCGTGGTTGGCACAGCACGGGTAGTTCATTGTATTTAACAAAACCTAACAAAGACTGTGGAGTAGGTGCGGGGGGGGCACTTTTCAATCCCTCCCAGAAAAATGCATCAAAATTAGGAACATTACTCTCAGGACAAACAGGAGAATTCGTAAAATTTAATGCAGAACACAAGAGCTTCCAGGGCCCTAAGGCGAGTCCTGGGCTCTGGTCATAATGGGTACAAGAGCTTCCAGGGGCAAGCCCTGGACCCTGGCCGTAATGGATACAAGAGCTTCCAGGGCCCTAAGGTAAGTGCTAGGTCCCTGCCGTAATGGGTACAAGAGCTTCCAGGGTCCTAAGGTAAGTGCTAGGTCCCTGCCGTAATGGGTACAAGAGCTTCCAGGG
>NW_013666549.1:12325-14724 GCF_000517525.1 Limulus polyphemus | reverse complement strand
TAAGGTAAGTTCTGAGCCCCAGCCGTAATGGGTACAAGAGCTTCCAGGGTCCTAAGGTAAGTTCTGAGCCCCAGCCGTAATGGGTACAAGAGCTTCCTGGGTCCTAAGGTAAGTTCTGAGCCCCAGCCGTAATGGGTACGCCTGTGGTGCACATTCCCTCGCTTTCCTCGGCCGAATAAATCTTGCCCCCCCCCCCAACTTTTAATTTGCCTCCTACACCTCTGAAAGGAAAACGTATTAATGTTCTGCATTAGTTCTTTTGTATTAAGTAAAACGTTACTATGTACTTCAGAGTAGAAATAAGGTAAACTAACGTTTGAGAAATAATATAAAATATATTATATTTATATATAAAAGATTTGTGGAGAAAGAAAAGCTTTAATTAAAATTAATAAGGTCCAACTATTTAAAAAAAATCCAGACAATTTATTCAAAAATCATATATTATGTTCACCACACGTATACATGGAAACCACTAAACGGACAGAATGCACAGCAAAACCAACACGTAGAGAGAAAACAAAGTATGAAAGATGTCGCTAAACGAATATGAGCGCAGAGAGAAAGAAACACACACACCAGAAACTGTTAAAAAACCTAGGTTTACTGACTGGACGTTTTTCTGAATATATGATATTAACGGAACAAGATACCTAACCAGATTGACTAATTTCACACTGATGATGGCAGAGAACTAAATACTGTCGAAGTTCGTTATCATTTGTTTCTAAGAAAACATTTTTCATGTTTTGCATGTAATGCGGTTTGTTCTACTGTTTTTAAACTAAGTATCATTCTCGACTTGATTCATTTCGACAGGATTCATTAAGGAACTTTCTACTACGACACTTCACGTTAAAATATAAACCTCGGGGAAGGGTTAGACTCTGAATTGGTGGGATTTGTTTATGAAGGAATTCCAATTACTTACAGACAGACTAATTTACATACGGGTTGTGAACTACTGGTCGAGTAGTCTTATTTGAGTCTGAATTAAAACTGGAAAAGCTTGAAATCGAGGAATATTTCATAACGAGCCGACACATTATTTGAACGTGTTTAGTGTAAAAGCGATTCATTTGTCTCTAGGCTTTATACATATACGACCCCTCCCCCTAAAAATACATCATATCTACCCATCTATCAAATCATGATATTTTTCTCTGAATGAAATAGTTATTTACCATAGAGGACTACTAGTAAAGAGTTGTGGTGCTACCCACGAGTTTGTTTGTTTGTAACTAAGCACAAAGCTACACAATGGGCTATCTGTGCTCTAAACACCACGGGCATCGAAACCCGGATTCTAGCGTTGTAAGTCCGCAGACATACCGCTGTGCCACTGGGAGGCGCTACCCACGAGATGAATAAGAATGAAAAAAAAATCGTTGGAGATTGCGCTAAAAATAGGTTGTTTTGTTTTCTTGTTGTAGTGTGTAAATATAAGATACGGGTACGTGTAAGTGCAAAGGATAATATCTATCGAGGTTGATTTTTTTCACTTGTACAAAATATGACAATTGAGTTCGGATCGGAGAGAGAGATTTCCATTTTGTCTTTGACGACATCCGAGTCATTGTTAATTGCTAATGGCTGGTACGTCACCAAAGTTAAAGGTTTTTACCATAACGGCCTGTTTGTCAAACAAGAGTTTGATAATAGATGGCTGAATGCATACTAACTCGGCCTACAGGCCTGCCAGGCGCTGCTGAAGCAAGGGGGGGGGGAGGGAAGATGCTTTGCTGTAAGTTAGGAATCATGTAAGTATGTAAACTGTTTCCATAGCAACCGCATGCAGGGCATGACGTGCATTGCACTGCATTGAGTCACGTGCTAATAAACAAGGGAAGATCTATCGTACGTGTAATGCTGGATTTATTTTTTGAAAAATACCATAATTTTCTCCTATCTCAAATATTCTTAGATCTAAAATACGGATGATAATATTTAAATAAAGAACGAAACAAAATTATTGCTGCGACTTATTTGAGAGAATTATTTAGATCATTTGCAATCAAAGAAAAAAAAATATATAAGCATACAATTAGCTGTCGGTGCGTAGATAAAAATAACATTATAAACGTGAAAATTTATTCTTTTTTTGAATAAAAGCCATAAATAAGTGCAACAGTTCCAAACGTGATACTGGTTTTTGGTAAAATACGAACAGCTGGTTACCTATTGCCTCAGCTCAGGTCTCAGTCTGCTATTTGACAGATGCTGTTTGATAAAAATGTATTTCACCTGCACATTCAGGTGGTTATATTTTAATACTATGTACTGATCTTTATAGCAGCCTCTTAAGACTGTTGCCCCCCGGTGGCACAGCAGTACGTCTGCGGACTTACAACGCTAGAATCCGGGTTTCGATACCCGTGGTGGGCGGAGCACATATAGCC
>NW_013666549.1:10708-11407 GCF_000517525.1 Limulus polyphemus | reverse complement strand
TTGCTTTTCTGTTGCAACACTCATGAGATTTTCACTAAAGAAAAACTATTTTTTAAAGTTTGTTTTTTATTGTTTTATATTTGAAACTTACTCCTTTTTTTGTAATTTTATTGGTAAAATCTGAAACATGCTATTTTTGTGGAAAATTCAATTGTTTTATTTATTGCTCAGCTATGAAAATACTGCTTAGTTATAAAAAATATTATCCAGTTATGATTGGTGATGGTGGGTGCGGTAGTTTCCGAGATCCGAGTTTTGGATTATAATAAAATTCTCCATTCACGTTTTTGAAACTAATAATATTACTCTACGTTCAGGCAGTTTTGCTTTGTTAAAAATGAAACATTTCAAACAAGAAGTTTCTGAAATACTACAAGTTTCAATAAGTGTTAACTATGGTAGTAATTTATTTCTAAAATAAAATTGAGTTGTTTTATCGTTGATTTTTATGGGTGCTAAAGTAATGCAACATTAACCAATTTGTTTGTTTTTTTTCAGTGCAAAGCCTGTGTTCACCGCCAGGAATCAAACCCCCAGATCTTAGCGTTGTAAGTTCGTAAACTTACCGCTGACCCACCGAGGGACACATTTAACCGGCAATTTCTTTTCTATGAAACGATTGTTTTGAAACTGATAACTTATCCTGTTGGTATTATTTATATATACTTATTGTCTTGGAAGATTATTATAATTATCTGT
>NW_013666549.1:8239-9788 GCF_000517525.1 Limulus polyphemus | reverse complement strand
GAAAATGGTTCACTTATGTAAAAGTACATATGACGTTTCGTGAAAAATCTGTACGTGATGGAGAAAAATGGATATCATTTTCGGATTCAGCGTACAGGAATTACTGTAGAACATATAAAAAATTCCAAGACAATAAAACCATCGCAGGACTGTGCTATCTGTTTGTGTATATACTTTTCCTGTTGTCACATTATTAGGATGATCTATAGTTTATAAACGTGTACTGAAACATTCTGATAATCTATCTTTCTAGACATTCTTCTCTTTGAAGATTATCTTAATTACATTTCTATAGAATTGTTGTATCGCCAGATCACTCTGACTGTATATCTTACTATATACTCTTTGTACTAGAATATTATTCTTATTATAAATCTTTGAACCTAATTCTTTTCACGGGTAGTTGTACCGATCTACGTTTTTATTTACAAACACCCAAAATATCCAGGTAGGGGAGGGGATGGGTTTAGAAACGATTTACGTTTTCATCTACAGAGATCCGATATATACCGGTCGGAGGGATGGATTTGCAAACACATATTTACAAGACAACGTGGAGATAAACAGTTAAAAAAAGCTATATGGAAGTAAAACTATGATAATATTCGCTACACTGAATATAATTACTTTAAGGAATAAACATTCTATGTAATATTCTAAGTCATTCCTGCTTAAGTTCTTCGAACACCCTTAAAAATAAATTAACATACGTATGAAAGTAAAAAAAGGAATTAACATACATATGGAAGTAAAAAAAAATGAATTAACATACGTATGAAAGTAAAAAATGAATTAACATACGTATGAAAGTAAAAAATGAATTAACATACGTATGAAAGTAAAAAGTGACTTAACATACATATGAAAGTAAAAAAATGAATTAACATACATATGAAAGTAAAAAGTGACTTAACATACGTATGAAAGTAAAAAGTGACTTAACATACGTATGTCACTTTTATAAAAAGTAATTAACATACGTATGAAAGTAAAAAAAAAGATGCTAGAACACTACTAATTTTCTTGTATGTCAAAAATTGCATATGATTAATTAAAGCACAACATTTAATTCCGTGCAGATACACTGTTTCAGGGTGTTTCAAAAATAACACGAAAATATAAAAAGTAGCCATTCATTTTACCAACGGTCCCTACATAAATATTGAATAACGATAATTCACTTTTATAAACATCTTAAATTTTTTAAAAAGGTCATAAAGTTGTTTCATAAGTACAAAAACAAACAAACAACAACAACAAAAATAACTGGAGGAAAAACTTCAAAAGAAGATGTTAACACATAATCGCTTTCAATTTCTGATTTCAATACACAACCAATCTGCCAATAAAGATACTCGTGAAAAGCTTCAAACGTATAAACGAATAGCGCTAGCAGAAGGATGAGCACCTATCTCACTACAAGGGGTGTGAGTGCCTTACGGTCACTCACTACAAGGGGTGTGAGTGCCTTACGGTCACTCACTACAATGGGTATGAGTACCATACAGTCTCCCACTACAAAGGATATGAGTACCATACAGTCACTCAC
>NW_013666549.1:3437-7239 GCF_000517525.1 Limulus polyphemus | reverse complement strand
TTAGGGACGGCTAGCGCAGATAGCCCTCGTGTAGCTTTGCGCGAAATTCAAAACAAACAAACAAACAAGCTCGGCGGTAAGCTTAGGGACTAAAATTTTGAGTTTGAACCCCGTGGAGGACACAGCGCTAAAACAAACCCAATACAACACACACACACAAATACTCTTTCAGAGTATATATTTTTTTCTTGGATAACTCTCGGATGTGCTACTGAACGAAACAAAAAAAATCCAACGAAAAACCGTATTCGTTTATTTCTGTTTAACTATTTGAAAGTTCAAGAAGGTTATAACTATGAAGCTTTCGTCATTCAACTTTTTCCAATGCAGCTGAAACGTATATAACAAATATGGTCTACTTTCACCTAATTTGCTCTCTTTTCTCCTCAATACAGCTGCATTTTTGTACACGGGTAACACGTGTTTTCGTTGCCATAGCAACGGATAGGATCCGTACTATAGGAGCAGCGAGAAGAAGTGCGACTTTATAAACACGGGAATATGTATATTAGCTATCTATGAATTCATTTCGCCTGGAGAGTTTGGTCGTAAAAATACGGTTCGCCATATCGTGAAAGAATCATACATTGAAGACAGAGTTATACGAATTCGTATGACAGGAATTAGACAATCTTATAGCCATATTTTTTTACTAAGACAATTGAGGAAGATATGAAACTACTTGACCAATTATAACTCGTGCAATAGATTGTGTTTGAAAAATTCATCTGATTAGAACAAAAAAAAAGAGATAAAAATACGCACTTAACAGAGTGTTTCTATCGCGTGCTTGATTAAACGCAAAAGTTAGTTTTATTACTTACTTATTCAGTCAAATTTATAGATTTATTTAATTACTGATTTCACAAGCTTATTGAAGATTTTATCTTCAATCTAACAGAAAAGATCACAGATTACCTTTAAATTAACAGCTTAAAATTGACAAAGTTTTAGTTCAGAAGATAATATTTAGACGGAATAATTTAATACAAAAATTTGCACTGACGCCAGTTCATGAACGTTAGAAGAACAGTTGTCATCTGTTTGATAAGTACCATAACTTTCACTCCGAGTTGGTTCATCTGTTTGATAAGTACCAACCCGGAGTGAAAGTTAGGGAACCAACTCGGAGTGAAAGTTAGGGTACTTATCAAACAGATGAACCAACCGGAGTGAAAGTTAGGGTACTTATCAAACAGATGAACCAACTCGGAGTGAAAGTTAGGGTACTTTATCAAACAGATGAAATCTGTTTGATAAATACGCTAACTTTCACTCCGGGTTGGTTCATCTGTTTAATAAGTACGCTAACTTTCACTCCGGGTTGGTTCATCTGTTTGATAAGTACGCTAACTTTCACTCCGGGTTGGTTCATCTGTTTGATAAGTACGCTAACTTTCACTCCGGGTTGGTTCATCTATACACTAACTTTTACTACAACGCACTCTCATTAATTGTTAAATTTTAGTTATTAGTGTAAGCTTTTCTAGCTCTTCATATGTCTGATATTAAGGATATTATTTAGTGAAATTCACAAATAAAAACTGCTTTTAAAAGTTTCAACACAGTCCAGTGATACTGCAATAGTGATATTTTTTTCATTCCGATTATTTCACAATCCACTGGTTCATTCTTTATCTTCCTTTTCGCACCTTGAAATAATGTATGTGAGATCAAGATTCACCTACTAGCATTGTGAGTGTTAGTTGTTCTCCTGTTTGTTTGTATATGGCACCCTACCTTTAGCATGTGTTAAGAGTTTCTGTACGGCTAACTTCCCAGTGCGATTAATTCAATCTTCGACAAATTGCTGAATGGATTTGTTTGTTTGTTTAGAATCTGCGCATAGCCGTATATAATGTTTACCTGATAGACTATGGGGCAAGCAGATAGTCAAGCACACCCACCATAAACTCCTGTCTGACTGAATGGTGGGATTGGATCATCACTTGTTATAGTACATTCGCGGCTCCAAGGTGCACAGCGCGTGTTTTTAAGCGGCAACGGGACGTGAACCACGAATCCACAGTCTTGGCACGCTAAATTGGATGAATTTATGTTTTAAAAATAACCTAACGAATTATTTTTTCAATTCTTTTTTTAAAATTTATAAAATGTTGTTGTTTTTATTGTGTAATCTATTTTTTGCATGCCTATTTTTACGCGTCATTAAATGTCGAAAGGATGACAAATCCAAGCAAAACGACTCCCATGTAAATGCGATTAGAAATTTAAAAATAGAATACACTGCCATTCCCAAAAATTAACAGAACATCCCTATTAGCGGTTCAGTCAACCAGCTGGAATCGATTCTATTAGATGCTCACAGATGTTCGTGGAGGTATGGAACCAGTCAACCAGCACAATTGGGTGCAGATCTGCACGAGATGTGTGTAGGGTTGATCTGTGTCTGATCCACAACATGTGCTGAATGTGGTTGAGATTTGGGGACTTTAGTGACCACACGGAGGGAGGTTGAGATCCTTCTCGCGTTCACAGAACTATTCTAACCCAAATCGGACTTTGTGCGCAGTGGCGCTATTATCGTGGATTATGTCACAAAATGAATAAAGGAACTGTCACATACCCCAGCTCATGACACCCCCACTAGCGACGTAAAAGGTGGGCACGATTCGGATAGGTTCTAGTGCTTCAGGGCTCTCCTCCACCGACCACATCACATGCTTCCAGTGCTCAACGGTCTAATATATCTAATCATGGCAGCTCTGTAGGTAGACTTTGCGGATTTTTTTTTTCAGACACAAGTGGGTTGCCGATTGTTGTTTTACTACTTTGAATGCTCATTTCCGGCAGCTCCTGGCTGTCGTGGGCACAGGTGTGTTTTTGCCAGTGTTGAAGTCTGCGGTGAACTTTTACAGAACCAATTTTTTCTCACAAGACATGAAATCTGTCATCTGTCCCTTTAGTTCAGGAGCTCATTGAGGCCTGAATTTTGCCTTCTGTTGGTGGTGGTTTTTCTATCCGCCAACCACTGTCTGTAAACCCCAGAAGCTGTCTGATTTGGACGTTGGCCAGATGTACTGTTGGCTCCATTGATCAACCACTGTCTGTAAACCCCGGAAGCTGTCTGATTTGGACGTTGGCCAGATGTACTGTTGGCTCCATTGATCAACCACTGTCTGTAAACCCCGGAAGCTGTCTGATTTGGACGTTGGCCAGATGTGCTGTTGCCTCCATTGATTTAACAGAGGCATGTTTACCAATAATCATGCCTTTTGTGAGGTCACTTACATAAACGTGATTTCCCATTGCACTGCACGCTTAAGAAAAGACCTGGTCTGCACTACATTACAGTTCTTAGTAATCATATGGCATACCAGATGCTGGGGCGTTTCCACCACTTTGGACAGGGTGGGTTACTTTTATTTAATATATGATCCTCTATTATTTCGATAGGGCAATGTACATGGTTGACATATTTGTTGACACATTCATTAAAAGCAAACATCTCTATTCAAATTTATTTTCTGGCCACGGTAATCAAAGAAACCGATTTCATTATATGTTTTGGTATATAGTCTAAAATTTTTCAGACTTGTTTTCAAACAAATATAGACGAGTAGTCCTGAACATTATTACTTTCTTGTAGTTAATACCGTTTTATGTAACATGATCTTTTTTCCTTTCTTGTTTTTAACCAATGACAAGTCCCTTTCTTGTTTTAATCATTGACAAGCCCCTTTATTGTTTTTTAAACAGTGACAAGCCCCTTTCTTGTTTTTAAACAGTGACAAGCCCCTTTCTTGTTTTTAAACAGTGACAAGCCCCTTTCTTGTTTTTA
>NW_013666549.1:0-2968 GCF_000517525.1 Limulus polyphemus | reverse complement strand
ACAAGCCCCTTTCTTGTTTTTAACCAGTGACAAGCCCCTTTACTGTTTTTAACCAGTGACAAGCCCCTTTACTGTTTTTAACCAGTGACAAGCCCCTTTATTGTTTTTTAAACAGTGACAAGCCCCTTTCTTGTTTTTAAACAGTGACAAGCCCCTTCCTTGTTTTTAACCAATGACAAGCAGTGTTTAACAATTTTCGACATGGCTCTTCATTCGACCTACTTGTTTGATTCATATATAATTTCTTTATCTTTGTATCAAGGAATCATAAACAACATGGTTATCCTAATCACGTGTCTTTTATATGTTTCTGCTGGCGGCCATCTATGTTGTTAAAAGATTGTTTTTCGTTTCGTATTTACTATCTTTCAACCTGTTATCGTTAATACCACGATTGGGTACTGATCATGTGCTGCACATACTTGATCACTATTCTAAGCATTAGCTATTCTTATTTTGTAACTTTTAAAATCTTTAATGTCCGTCTTCGTTCTAGTGACTATCTGTGTACCACGTAATGATTTGGTTTGTTTAAGTTTCGCGCAAAGCTACATAAGGGCTATCTGCGCACCACGTAATGAAGAAATAAATATAGATAAAAAAAGTTTCGAAACTACACATCTCAATGTATGATTTATTATCTTTAGTCTTCGTACTTACTGATTTAAATTGGAGGTCAGGAGAAACTTGTCACCATTAATACTAAATAAACATGTTAATGTTTTGTCCATATAATTCACTAAAATCTTAACCTTTGGGATGTACCAACCAACTATTGAATGTGTTTAATGCACCCACAATTCAGTTTCTCAACGACTTACTGCATTTGTATTTATGGCAAGGCTACTAACAGAAGGGAAGCAGAGGGAAGCAAACCAGTCAACATCACTCTGACACTCACGTTAAGGGGTTGAATGTCACTATTGTAACGCACTTACAGTTTAAAGTGCGAGAAACGTTTGTGTATCGCATGGATTCGAACGCGGCTCCCTAGCTCCGAAATGTAAAGTGTATCACACGGGGCCAACCAGCGCCCCACGATTTAATAAACAAATAAAACAGTTATACAGATCGTTCTAATGAGTATACTTACTTTTCGTACTTTGAATACTAACAACAACAAAACAACAACAACAACAAAAAAAAAACAACACACCTGTTCAAAAACTGCACGACATCTGTCAGACGATTCATAGAGTATTTAAAACCGTTCATATTTCTTTTCGCAGTATAGACTGTGTTATTGCAGCATTCTCGCTTGTTTAACCCTAAACCATCTTGATGCTATTTTTAATGTCGTAGAATCCACATACTATACCAATTTATCAAAACAATTTTAACGTTTATTTCGCGATCTTGGTGGTGACTTTTGTTAGTGTAAACACTGAATAAAAATGCTAAACCGTGACTGTTGAACAAATGTGTCTTTATGCGAGCTATAAGCTCCATTTCAATAAATTATTTACTTAAATCTACTCATAGTATGATAATCTTTACTACAAATTACATTTCTAAGGACATTGTAAAGTTGTTGTCTATTTTTTTACAAGTACGCTAGACAGATTGTTTGTTTGTAATTAAGCTCAAAGCTACACGATGGGCTATCTGTGCTCTGCCCACCACGGGTATCGAAACCCGGATTCTAGCGATGTAAGTCCGCAGACATACCGCTGTGCCGCTGAGAGGCACGTCAGACAGAACTATCTTATCTTGCGGAATTGTCGTTTCAGAAGCATTGCAAAATTATGCAGTGAAAACACGGACTGTATCCAGTTGTTCAATCCATCTCCCCCAAAAACATATAAATAACGCGATTGACCTTAACTCTTTCTAGAACAAGAGAAAATATAAAAAAAAATATCTTGAAATTCAACGAATTCGTTAAATATGAAAACGTTTATGTAGGTTTTTAAAAAATAAGGGCGTTAAAGGTTTAGAAATTACCATAAATTTGTAAGATTTAGAAAAGTTTAATTCATTTTTATTGTCTGAAGAGATTCTTGGTTCTTAAGAGAAAACTTCTTCCTTTTGAGTGTTTCTATGTCGGAAAAAAATGAATTTATTAAATATTTATCTATATTGCAGTTTATTAAAACAGAGCTTGCTCGTCATAATCAAAGTTATAATAATAATAAGCCATTTGATATGTAATTTTTTATTAATTTATGTCCACCGTCTGTAATATTTAATTGCTGTTGTCGTCTCTAGCCTGACTATCCGAGTGATATTTTTAGACCAAGACAAGCATTCAACCCACGTTGTTGGTGATCAACAGTAGCGTAGGTTGCCTTCAAAAGAGATGATGATATACGAGGCAGTGGGAAGTGGAGACAGTTAGGTTCTACACGACAGGAACGCCCCTCAGGCCAATGACGTGGATTTGATGCATGTCTCGTGTAAACAGTCTAGTGAAAAACCTTATCAAATATCCAACATTTTACCTTTCAGGATGTCTGGTTTTCAACAGTTAACAGGCTAAAACGAAAACTCGTACAGTAGAAATTCAATAACAGGTTACTAAAGTTAGTTAAAGGGAACTTCAATCTCTATTTTGAAGCGCAACGGAATTTGCATTATGTATATATATATATATATATATACATATAAATAATAAGAGGTATAGCTTCCATACTATTATATCAATTACATCAATTGTCAATAGGCTATCAATATCAGCACTATAAAACAATAATGAACTTAATATAAATTCAAAACTCGATTTAGAAAAAATAACAAAAAACTTCCCACTTTCCGGTCGTTATCCAAAAACCATAACGGAGATTGCCTGTGGTAATAGCACCCAAAAGCGTTGGGGATATCCCATCTATCAGACAGAATCCAAAAAAACAGATGAGAAACCAGTCAGGAGTCGTGGAAAATTCATTAATGGTACAGCGTTGAGTGCTTACACCCACAACTTTTCGACTCTTACTGCCTTTCACTGCCTGCAGCCAGCTGTGGGACGGCA
>NW_013666548.1:392776-399662 GCF_000517525.1 Limulus polyphemus | reverse complement strand
TAATTTAGCAGTGTAAGACTAGAGTGAAGGCAGCTGGTCATCACCACCCACCGCCAACTCTTGGGCTACTCTTTTACCAACGAATAGTGGGATTGACAGTAACATTATAACGCCCCAACGGCATGTTTGGTGGGACGGGGATTCGAACTTGCGACCCACAGATTGCGAGTCGAGCTCCCTAACCACCTGGCCATGCCGGGTCCCAAACTTACGACAAATACTATAGGTTGTTCATTAGGCCGGCTGGATTATGAAAGACAAAGTAGTGGTCTAAGCGCTATTTACATCATCAGTTTTCGTGAAGAAATTTATGTCATTCCACAAATAAGATTTTAAGATAAAAATTAATAATACAATATTTTTTGTTTACTTTATTTCTAACACCGATTATTTAATTTGTGTTATTTTTATTTCAATTACATTCATTACTGTTCAGAAGAACTGGCAAGCTTATCTTCTTAGTTTAATTAAGACACACATACATATATATAAATATACTTGTAAAACTAACTAGTATTTGTAACCACAAATACTTCCAATTATTCACCAGCAGAGCCCACACATCGGTAGCTAGCCTGTTAATTACCATGCAATATGAGCAGCAGGCCAATAAGACCACAGTGAACGAGTACCTGTATATCAATAAGGCTACAGCTACTGATACACACATACATATATATAAATATACTTGTAAAACTAACTAGTATTTGTGGTTACAAATACTTCCAATTATTCACCAGCAGAGCCCACACATCGGTAGCTAGCCTGTTAATTACCATGCAATATGAGCAGCAGGCCAATAAGACCACAGTGAACGAGTACCTGTATATCAATAAGGCTACAACTACTGATATTGATTACACTTCACAAGACGTGTCAGTTGCACCTGTGACGCACATGTCGTCTTAACTGATTTCTTTATCTTGCTCGCAATAAGTTTGAGATGCTTTTTTTTTTACATTACAGTGTACAACAGCTGTCAGAAACCGTCATTTCTTTAATTTGACCATTCAGAGAAATCCATTTATCACGAAATAAAGCGCTCCTGGTGTTAACACTGAAGCGAACATTCATTACATCAGTAGACTTAAAAGTGAATCACATACTTTAAAAATTTACAAGCTATTATAAGTTTTAAGATTTGGAGTTAGTTCTTTTTTATGTTTTTTTATCTTTAAGGAAATAAACGGTTCATATATTAATATTATTATTTACTTCAACTTTGAAAAAAAAAATCATTTGTTAACTTATTCAATAAACTAGGCCTAACTCTGATGTTTGTTTTTTTAAATATTAAATTAATGTCTTTGTGCGTCGACTATGAGAGGGAAATGATGCTGTGCAGAATGCCATACCTGAAAATTAGATAATTTGAATAAAAATGTGTATTTTTAAGTTCCAGGCTTCCAACTAGATTGTTGTAAGAATGGAAGTTTATTCAAAATTGAAAATCAAGAGTTTGATATATGGGAGGTATGTAAGAAATTCAAATTTAGTAATTCGTTTTCACATTTCACAAGTTGACAGAACCACCTTGTTTAAGGTTAAGTTGCGTGTCTCTGAACATTAGGTTGAATCAGTAACCTAATAGGCAGAGTTTTTATTTGTTGCCTACCTACTTGCTATGCATTCTCCACAAAGATTCTCTTAATTTCTAAATCACCTTTCGATCACTTTATTTACTTAAACGATCTTTTGGAAGATCTTTATGGTTCCTAATCTGTCATATGAAAACAATTCTGGCTTACAATTAAAGCAGGACACTTATCGAGCAAATGTGTTATATAATCACAAACACTAATGGACAGATATTTACTTTACAACGAATTTGCTTTTACAGATTTTTTTAGAATACCCTTTGTTTAAATTATAACACTGTATTATTTCAAAACAATTTTATTTTGTGGTATTATAATATTATATCGTTTCATAAATCAATGCACTATCTATACTTTCTTCACTGCAGGTATCGAAACCAGATTTTTAGCGTTACAAGCCCACTGTCTTAATGAAACTGGTTCTGATCTTTCTCTATCGTTCTACTCAAAATTGAAATTTAAATCGACCACTTCAAAATTGCTCACATCACGAATAAAAAGTTAGATCCCCGGACTTTACAATGAATGTGTTGTATCGAACAATCCTTTTAGAGAAACCGTAAGGCAACTAGGCTTATGAAAAGGTATACAAATTATTGTGTCGTGTTCTTGTTTTTAATCTAAACGAGTCAAGTTATAGCAATTTGTTTTACAATTTACCGAAAAGAAAATATATAAATTGGTTGAATATTCTTCCTAATGGTTTTAAATTTACGAATTTTTATATATATGCTTATTTCTCTGTTTATTTTCTTATTTTTCAAACTTCCTATGTCCAGTCCTTTAATGTTTAAACTTAACGTAATTATTATTACAAGGATTTTTCTTAGGAAATTAAAATTATTTGAAGATCCGATTGATTGTAAATATTTCAAGACTGACCAGATCCTAAAACAAAAACACATATTTAAGTCTGGTTTAACTATTTCCTCACTAAAAAAGTATAAAGTCAAAACTTCGTCTCTTTTTCTTTCAATAGGCAATTGCAGTCCATTAAATTTCTCAACGAAAAGGAGACGACATTTCTGCTTCTCTACTAAGGCCTTCTTCAGAAGAAGGCTTCAGTGTAGAATGGAATCCTCTAATGGCTCTCTTAAAGGTGTTTGGGTTAAGAAGAAAACATCTGACGCATGATTACGTATAAAACAAAATGTTATTTTGATGAATTAATTTAAAACGAAACTACTTTCGTGTTTCTTCTTCCAATAAGCACTAAAACAACACTATCTGTTTGCTGTTAAGCACAAAGTTATACACAATAGGCATTCTGTGCTGTGCTCACCAAGGTTGTCGAAACGCGGTTTTTAACGTTATAAGCATTCAGATTTACCGCTGTGCTACTGGTGGGCAAAGCAGTAGTAACAAACGTAACTATCAAATATAGATTAAAATAGTGAGAAATACAGGTTAATTTCTATACAAAAAATATCGTTGTCTTGCAAGTACATTGCAGAAACAGTAATATTATGGCTATGAGAAGACAATCCATAGCAACAAAATCATTATAGGGTGGACATATGGAGACTGGCCACTCATAACAGGATATTTGTCTCAAAGTGTCTTAGCTGAATGAGGAAACCGCTTCCAGACCAAAAAAAAAAAAACGCACAGATGCCATGACGCTGAGACGAGGAATGCCATCGTAGTATTTTCGCCTCAATGGACTTTTTCTTCTTCCTTTTTCTAGAACGGAACGATATTTCGGCTTCTATACTGGAAAATGCCTGAAGAAGACCTCAGTATAGAAGCCGAAAAATTGTCCCATTATAGAAACAGGCAAGAGTGATGCATTAAAGCCAAAACACTACCACCTCTACACTGTCTAAAACACAATTGAAACAGAGATTTGTTTGTTTATGTTTTAGAGCATCTTTGAGATCGAACCCCGGAGTTAAACGTTGTAAGTCCGTAAAGTTACCTTTGTCCCATCAGGGGATTGAAACAAAGAGTGCCATCAACTCTAGCAAAAGTAGACAACCGCTATCTATCGTTGCAATCATAAGTATAGAGGCGGTTGGAAGCAGTCTACACAGAGCCGGCCAATATATCATGTATCCAATGAGGCGTATTCAGTTTATATCAAGGCTCAAATAAGGTATCCTACAATGGTAGCAAGAATTATTCTGGTTCATAACACAAGATTTATTTTTCACAGCCGAGTTATGCGTTATGATTGACCCATATGAGACGCAAATATTCATTTGGGGGGGGGGGTTGTAGAACAAAATCCAACACTATTTTAATGAAGAAATGTGACTTATAAGATAATATTGGTGGTAGAAGAGTAGGGTGGCAGTTACAAACATTGACCTACACCTCCTGTGGAATAGACTTATTAACGCCACACATTACAGGGACTACATGCTACAACCAATTGTGAAGCCATATGTTAGCGCAATTGAAGGAATGATAACAATGCTAATTCCCACCGTACTAAACTGGTCAATAATTTCCTCTAAGAAAAATGAATTGACCAAATGGAACGGTCTGCACGATCACAAGATCTCAACTCACATCGAACATATTGGGATATGTACCCAGACTTTAAAGATGCCCTGGGAAGACCTCATTCAGAGGAGTGGCCCAAAATATTTCAGGATCTCTTCAACACTGTGATTTTAAGCATGTCACATCACCGTCAGGCTCCATTTGCTGTTCGTGGCGCCAAATTTTCATACTTAACCGAAACGCTATGAATTGTGAAAATGTAAGGTCTAGTATGTCACATGTTCATTTCCAAGTGCAAGCTGAATAACCAATCATTTGTTTTAGTGGAACATTAGGTAAAATGAAAAAGAGTAGGTTTAAGAACTGTAATGGACTGCAACTGCATAAACGTAGAAAATGAGAAAACGTTTCGTCTTTTGTACTGAGGTTTTCTTCGTTTATCTTAACAGAATGTGGAAACCGCTTCCGAACAAAAAAAAAAGGGCAGTTGCTATGGCGTCGGCACGAAGAACCCTTTGGCTTTAATGGACTGCTATTATGACTTCAAAGAACTTAAAAGTGTAAAAGCCGAAACTCCGTCTCTTTCTCTTTCAACGGGCATTTGCAATCCGTTGAAGTTCTCAAACCAACCAATCATTTGCTATTCAGATCATAAAACGATCAATCAGATGTTTGATTTGCATGCAAATGGAGGGAGGGGAAGAGTTTATTAACGTTATTTTATAACAATGGTTTTGCCTTGTCACAGCTGAAATGGTATAACTAAATAAATGACGCAATGTTAACTGTTTTTTTTTATATTTCAACTGCAAGTTTTCAGGTTCTTTGACTAATTCACCATCAGATAAGAGGCTAAGCTTAACTTATTCTTAATAATTAAAGGAATAATAAAAAAAACGCTTTAAATTCGAATTAGTCTTTAACTTATATGTGCAATGTTGTATAATATTATGAATATTTATAAACATTCAATTTGGTTTATTTCACTGAAAGAGTTACTACAGATAAAGTGTGTGAAAAAATAAAAACCTTGGTTGATAAAAAGTTATGAAAATCATTCTATATGACTCCGAAGAACTTAGGAAAAGGAAATAAATACTTAACAAGTATATGAAACATTTACAAAAACCACTTCAGTAAAAATATCGATTTACATGTTTCTACAAAAAAGGGCAGGAGTTGATAGTTTTTATCCTTCCATGTAAATGTAAAGCTGCTTTAGGTTCATGTAGAAATTTCATGAAGATATATGAACATGTATTCATATATTGCACATGTGGTTTTCTGAAACATTTAAACCCTGAAGTACACAACTGTATGTTCAAACCGTTGTCCATTCTTCTGAAGATCAACACGGAAGAACTTTTTTTTTTGTGGTTAAGCACAAAGCTACACGATGACCCATCTGTGCTGTGCCCACCACAGGTATCGAAACCCTGTTTCTAGCATTATAAGTCCGCAAAATTGTCGCCGTGCTACTGGAGGGGTGGTGGTGGTCACACAGAATAAAAGACTTACTTGAACACAATGCTTCTTTTAGTCAAGTACTCCTACTAACATTTTGCACGGTGGAAGTAAGTGTATAAATATGAAGTAACAAAACGCTGTTTTTTTGTTTGTTTTGAATTTCGGGCAAAGCTACACGAGAGCTATCTGCGCTAGCCGTCCCTAATTTAGCAGTGAAAGACTAGAAGGAAGGCAGCTAGTCATCACCACCCACCGCCAACTCTTGGGCTACTCTTTTACCAACGAATAGTGGGATTAAACGTCACATTATAACGCCCCCACGGCTGAAAGGGCGAGCATGTTTGGTGGGACTGGGATTCGAACCCGCGACCTGCAGATTGTGAGTTGAGCGCCCTAACCACCTGGCCATGCCGGGCCGTAACCAGAATATAACGAACACTTGAAAACGAAGTTCTTTTCGAAAAGCTGGATACCCTCAAACACTCTTCATTGATTAAAAAAAACAAAATGACTGCTAAATATACGGAAATCCACATAGGAAAATACAAATTCAAAGCTATAAGTAGATGAGAGTTTCTTTGTTTATTTAACAATCTAGTTCATAGCTATGAATTTCGGTTTCCGGATCTACATAGTGCTGTGTCAGAAAACTATTTTCACGTCAAAACTAAAAATATAAATACTTGATCTAGATATTTCATAAGCCTAACACGTGTTGCTTATTTTGTGGAAGAGCTAACTTCCTTGCTAGACAAAATAAAAGGGGTTTATTTAATCAACAACAACAAAAAATATATATCTAAAATAGAACTCGCACGGAATCGCTGATTTAATGAGGTAGAGAGTTTTAAGAAAACAAGATAAATCAATCAGATTATGGAACTTGTGTATTCTTGTGAAGGCTTCACATTTAAAACCTTAGGAAATAATAAAAAAGGTCTTGGTAAGTGTTCATTATTTTACGAATTTGTCAAAGGAAAATGTTCACTGTTATCAAACTTTACGTTTCAGCCAAAAGTAAATAATCAGTACTGAATTTTGAATCTTTATATACGAGTAAGGGAAAACGTAATTCAAACACATTTCGTAAGATTGGACTTTTTACCTTTATACAATCAGTACAATATACTCTTAGAACCAAATAAATATGTAGCCACTTTAAATATTTGAATGAAATAAAGTATAATTTTGTGAGTACTTTATCAAAAGTGTACCAGTTCTTAAAGATATAAATATCTAAAGTATGGCTCAATCTGTGGTAAGTCTACAAAATGCTAAGCATAACAACAATTGGTAACACTGTAGTTTTTTTAAAAAAAAAATTATACTAACTTTAGGTTAACTAGTACCTTAGTAAAAGTTTTTTTTTTGTT
>NW_013666548.1:386468-391830 GCF_000517525.1 Limulus polyphemus | reverse complement strand
ACAAAATGCTAAGCATAACAACAATTGGTAACACTGTGTTTTTTTAAAAAAATAAATTTATACAACTTTAGGTTACTGACCTGAAAGTTTTTTTTTGTTGTTTTTTTAAGCCGTGGTCCGTCATTATCTAATTTCTCTGAAATAAGTGTGTTCCATTTGAATTTACTGAAGATACTAGAAATTGGTTTTTTTTTCTCAAACAAAAGCTTTTTTCAATCAACTAATTACAATCAGATAACTTATACAGCTTGAAATATTCAACTGAAATTCCATCTGCCAATGGTCATAACATCTGCAGTACGGTTGGCCGTGTAACATAGGGAAAATATGTTTCTATTCATATTTTTAGTGTCAATTCTTGTTGGAATGCTTGAGTGAATTTGAAATTTCCGCCATCTGCAACCAAGATACCGACAACCAATCACTAGCGAAGTTTAACGTTTTGCCAACCTATCAAAAGCAGCTGGAAAACAGCTGTCTGCAGTCGATCGTTTGACGAACAACTGATTATTTGCGGACTAGGTAATGTGTTGAGTAGGAAGAAAGAGGGCAACTGGAATAATGGAGTTTTCAATGCAACCAAGACGTTAGAATTTACCCATTCTCTCTCTCTCTTCTAATCACTTATGCTTTTCAAAAGCAGGTGCTATTTACTTATTTCATTCCTGCACCCTTTGTAACACATTTTCTGAATTTTGAAGACTGGAATCTGTTTTCTTCCTTAGACATTACTGCAGCGACTCTCTTTTCAGTGGAAAAAGATTAATACCCCCCGGAAGGGGGGTAGACAACGTGCTTTATTATAGACAGGCAAACAATATTCTTAAACTTAACAAACTCCACAGGGATTAACAATGAGTAATCGTCTGTTATAATAAGATGGTACGTAGTGTATTCTTAACTATTTTAAAATCTAAAGACGCTATCTGCATAGCGGTACGTCTGACCGCTTACAACCCGTGGTGGGCTTAACACAGATAACCTACTGAGTAGTTTTGTGCTTAACTACAAAACAAACAAATCGAATATAAATATCAACTTAATACTCGAGGATGAAGATTTTGTAGTGATTTTAATAAAAAATACCGGATAGAAAATATTATGTGACTATTGTATTATCACATTTTTCCATGTTAGTATAGTTTCTCATGGTCAGAGAATAGTGTATGTCAACTTCATTTGTCCTTTCAAATATATCCGACTAAAGGAATATTGTCTTCGTTTCAGCTCTTCGTTGGCATTTTTGGTATCTAAAGTTTTTCACTAAAATATTTAGTTTGGTTTAAATTTATAGCCATATCTAATTTAGCAGTGAAAGACTAGAGGGAAGGCAGCTAGTCGTCACCACCCACCGCCAACGCTTGGGCTACTCTTTTACCAACAAAAATGTGGGATTGACCGAAACATAATAACGCCCCCACGGCTGAAAGGGTGAGCGTGTTTTGCGGGACGGGGATTCGAACCCGCGACCCTCAGCTTGCCATGCCGGGCCTCCAGAATAGAATAAGAAGGTGAAGAATGATTTACTCCATGTGAAATCGTGGGGTGTTGGAAGTTGATATAATTGGTACGGATAACACAGGGATATAGTGATTGTAAAGAATTAATTAATTAATTCCAAAACTAGAGCAGGATAAGACAAACATACAGAGAGTGTATGAAACTTCTTTAGGCCAGAATTTGTTTGTTTGTAATTAAGCACAAAGCTACACAATGGGTTATCTGTGCTCAGCCCACCACGGGTATCGAAACCCGGATTCTAGCCTTGTAAGTGCGCAGACATGCCGCTGTGCCACTGGGGGGGGGGCTGTTTGGAACAAGATTCGAAGGACCTGATCTTGCCCATGACACCAGAGTTCATTAAATCCAGCGTCAGAAAGTCATTATCATATACATACACATAATGATGACTGGTTTTCATTAACCACTGAGAAGTAATCAAATACTAGACTTTTTATCTCGCTTATCAATAAGGTAGTAATGAGAAATTAAGTACACGTGGCGTCGAAACACGAGAGCTTTAAAATGTGATTTGTTTTTGTTTTTTTTCCGACAGTGTTTGGCAGTTAGTCATTTGAAATAGTTATCCCCTCCTTCGTACATATCACTCATAAAAGATACGTTTAAATCAATGGGCTCATATAGTGATTAAACAACATTTTGGGAAAACAAGCAGGAAAGGCGTAAATGTCCACACGTATTTCGACCGTAATTTACGCTCTAGTTAAAGATGTATTCTCTGTGAGAAGATTCGAGTCTTCTCTCAAAATCTATAAAACCTTTTTAATTGTAAATACATGAGTCTGCTATTACTACGTCAGCACGCATTTCGGCCATACTTTTCACTCCTAGTCACAGCTGTATTCTCTGTGAGAAGATTCGAGTCTTCTCTCAAAATCTCAAACCTTTTTAATTGTAAATACATGAGTCTGCTGTTACTACGTAAGCACGCATTTCGGCCATACTTTTCACTCCTAGTCACAGCTGTATTCTCGGTAAGAAGATTCGAGTCTTCTCTCAACATCTATAAATACAAGAGTCTGCTGTTACTACAAGAAAAACCACTACCATGCTGACGGGAGAGAGGTTTATGTTTTACCAAAAAATAAAGCAAGCAATAACCAAAGCATATTTCCAAACCACAAAATAACTAAAGCATATTTCCAAACCACAAAATAATTAAAGCATATTTCCAAACCATAAAATAACCAAAGCATATTTCCAAACCATAAAATAACCAAAGTATATTTCCAAACCATAAAATAACCAAAGTATATTTCCAAAACTATAAAATAACCAAAGCATATTTCCAAACCATAAAAATAACCAAAGCTATCTGAACTAGCCATCCCTAATTTAGCAGTGTAAGACTAGATGGAAGGCAGCTAGTCATCACCACCCACCGCCAACTCTTGGGCTACTCTTTTACCAGCGAATAGTGGAATTGACCGTCACTTTATAACGCCCCCACGGCTGAAAGGGCTAGCATGTTTGGTGTGACGGGGATTCGAACCCGCGATCCGCAGATTGCGAGTCGAGTGCCATAACCACCTGGCCATGATGGGTCCAACAAAAAAAGAGACTTAATGATGACACTAAATGCGTACTTACTACTGAAAAATTGTTATGGAACTTTTGAATATTTTGAAATGGAAAGATAGCTAGTCATCGTTATGTACTGGATTTTGTGTTAGTGTGTGGATACTTGACAAAAGAAAAAACAAAGGTGTAAGAAATAAAATAAATACAAACTTTCAAGAGGAAATGCTATCTCGATGACACACTTACAACAGTAATAAGTATTTGTTCATAACACTTACATCTGTTTACTTTTCTCAAACTATAGGAACTGTGGCCAAACGTAAAAGATGCCAAATCTTACACGTCTTGGAGTTAGCAATGACTCTTTGCTGACACTGCGTCTGACAGCCGCAACTCATTCATTCAACCCTGAAAGTCGACTTTTCTCCACCCACAGCCCCCTAAGTAGTCACATACCCACAAATTTCACTTTCTGCCAAATGCACCTTTTTCTAGACTTTTATTTTACTCTTTCTAATAGCTTGGCGCTTATAAATATGTTATTAATAATCTGTTTGTTAAGAAGTTTTATTCATTTAATTATATTCTATTCTGTGATCTCATCTACCCAACCAATTGTCGATTCTAATATATTTAACAACAGTAAATATAACGTTTAGAACTTGTGAATAGCTTAATAGTTGTTTCTGTAAGATATATACATATATATGACTACTGAAAACATATTTCCCCCCATATAATACGATTTCAAATAAACAGTTTATTGAATGATTAATGCTAAACATTTTTGATTTAACTTTATTTGTGAGACAGCTGAAATAAACCGTCAAACTACATTCCTTATAAATCCATATTTGCTCTCCGGTGGCTCAGCTGAGAACCCATTTTCGATGGTCGCGGAGAGCAGAGCACATATGACCCAATATGCAGCTTTTCGCTCAACAGCAAACAATTCCTAGTTAACGAACATTTTAGTAAATGCTCGTGTTCTTTATGTTGTGATAAAGGGCATGAATATTGTGTTAGTGCATAAAAATATATAGGTTATTGTCGCTTGATAAAGGGCATGAATATCGTGTTAGTGCATAAAAATATACAGGTTAGTATCGCTTGATAACGGGCATGGATATCGTGTTAATGCATTAAAATATACAGGTTAGTATCGCTTGATAACGGGCATGAATGTCGTGTTAATGCATAAAAATATACAGGTTAGTATCCCTTCTCGAGTGCGAAAACCAACATCAAAGTGAAATGCAGAAAACGTGTAATGACTGGTGATTACGGGTAAGAATCAAAATACTTTACCTACCCGAGTTTTCTTCTTCCTGTTTATGAATAAACTGTAAGTTCGTCAAATATGTCCTTGGTAAGTAATGGGTCACTGGTGTCTAATGTTCACTCCTTGAAAATTAAGATTTTTGGGTAAAAGCACTTGATCGTTCACACCGTTCCCCAACAACGCTTACATCGCAGCCGCGCTTTACGTTTGCTCTTGACGAACCCTCGTGCAACTTAATATCGAGAGGCGCGCGCCCACTCACTCTTTAGAGATTTGAAACGCTTCTCGTGCTGTGCGCGCGCCTGTAGGAAGCCTCTCGCCAATCACAATTCTTGTAATTCGTTCAATATTTCATTTTAACATTACGTAGATTTTGATTACGGAGAGAAACCTAATTTTTCTTATTCCTGTTTGGAGTTACTAGCAAAAACCCTGCAAATGACGAAAGAAAAGAAAGGGTAAAGAAACCATAGAATTTTCTTGTACCTTTCTCTTACTTTATATATATATTGTTTGGTCGATCTTTCACTTCATTCTTGCTGTATTTGTTTATTCACAAGGAAACCATCTTGTCCTATACACAAGCAAATCCTGTTTAATTTATATTTAGTTGTGTTATATCATTACATTGTATTTCTATGGTTAGGTCTTCATTTCACATTGATGATTCATCAAGACAATCTTAATGAGTTCAAAACAACTCTTTTGAAACTTATATTTAAACATGTTTTGAGGTGTGTATTATAATTTGTTGTTTGGTTTCATTTAGTTGTTGTTAAGCGTAAAGCTACGCAATTGGCTATCCGTGTTCTCCCAACACTAGATTCGAATGTTGTTTGAAGTTAAGCGTAAAACTACACATTGGGCTATCTGTGCTCTTCCCACCACGGGTATCGAAACCCAGTTTCCAACGTTGTAAGCCACCGGAGGGCAATTGGTGTTACTTTTTAGAAATCTCAGCACCTAAAATTCTTTATATTTTTTTTTTCATATTTTTCCCATACCACAATTGCTCTCTTGCCATTGGTGGAACCGTTC
>NW_013666548.1:382967-386458 GCF_000517525.1 Limulus polyphemus | reverse complement strand
ACTTTTTAGAAATCTCAGCTACCTAAAATTCTTTAATTTTTTTTTCTATATTTTTCCCATACCACAATTGCTCTCTTGCCATTGGTGGAACCGTTCGTATTACATCTCACATATACGCATGGTACATAGTAAGCGAAGAGTGGCAAGAAAAGTTTTCGTTAAAAATATATTCAAAGGGGGGGGGTGAGACGTGCTCCATCTGACCCCTGGTTAAGCGCCTATGCACTTTTTTTTTACATGTTGTTTAGTTTTAAAATTCATATTTTCTTACATTAGAAATTCGTTAACTTATTATCATCAACGCCTTTGTTTTATTTGAAGTTATGAATCGATAGAGGAAATATTGTAGCCTTTTACAAAGATGCAACAAGCTAAAGTTACAAATAAAAAATTACAGTCGCGCTCTAAATGTTTACCGAAAGTTGAAGAAGTTGTACGTATTTAACACAGCGGTTATTTTAATGTAAACATTACATTAATGTAAGTCGTTTCTCAGCACTTATCTACGAGTCTAGCTTTGTACGAGTTTCAGAATAATGATAATGATACGAATAATGGGAGTTGTGTAAACTGGTGAAGTATCTTTAGTATCCCGGAGATACTACCTTAAAGTTGTTAAACATATAGAAAGCAGAGTCTCTTTGATGAGATGAATTATATTGCATAATATAACATTCTCATGCAAATGTTACCTAAAGTGAGAACCGCTGAACCGATTGTCATCGAACCTGGCCTATACAATTAGGACTAATCTTGGGAGTGACAAGGGGATCCGCGTTTGAATTTGCACCATACGTCATCTCTGGGGTTACTTTGTATTCTCTATGCGTTGTATCCACTTATAACTGGCGAGATACTAGACCGATTGTCACCAAACCTAAAATATATATTAGGGCTCCTATGTCCACCCCATTCGTTGTATCCGCTTATAACTGACGAACTGCTGGACCAATTGTTCCAAAACCTGGCATACACCTTTAGAGCTCTCGATGAGTGAGATAGGGGAAAGTGTTCGGACTTGACTCCATATCACTCCCCGGGGAATTCTTTGTCTCCCCTGTGCGTTGAATGAATATGTCAGCTGCAGTGAGATATAACACAAGCTTGTCACAGCAAGTCCACATAATTTTATTAACATTATTACAGACATTTTCTGTCATACAAATAATAGTTTTGTGTAATGAATATGAATAACTAAATGAACACTTTTCCACTCTATGACATTTATATCTAGCTTCACTTACTTTTTTATTTAATTAAAACCATATCCCCCCTTAAGTAAGCGGCGAGTTTCCGAACTTACAATGCTAAAATCCGGGGTTTGATTCCTCGCTGTGTGTTACTTCCAGAAAAATGTAAACGGTAATATAATTAAGTAATTCGTTGTTGTGTTTGTGAATACCAAACTTTTATTATTTGATATTTAGTCCGAGATTTTAAAACGGCGCTTATATTCGCCCAATGCGAGAAAGTGGTCATAAATACATAGTTCAGGCTCATTACAGGAAATATAAAAACGCAGGAATCTACAGGAATGGAGAAGTCATTCTGAAGATCTAAAACTTTCTGTACAGTTAAAAATATTCGGAAGAACTTTCAACCTAAGAATCTGTATTCTTATATGTTTTTGTAAAGAAATGCGTACCCTATGAATAAAAGTTGTGCGGGCTGAGCGTGGCCTAGTGGTTAGCGTGTTGTGCTAAAGATGTTGTTGAAGTTGTTGTAGAAGTACTTCTGTTGAACTTGTTATAGAAGTACTTCTGTTGAACTTGTTGTAGAAGTACTTCTGTTGAAGTTATTATAGAAGTACTTCTGTTGAAGTTGTTGGGGAAGCACTTCTGTTATGTTCTTGTAGAAGTACTTCTGTTGAACTTGTTGGGGAAGCACTTCTGTTATGTTCTTGTAGAAGTACTTCTGTTGAACTTGTTGTAGAAGTACTTCTGTTGAAGTTATTATAGAAGTACTTCTGTTGAACTTGTTGTAGAAGTACTTCTGTTGAACTTGTTGGGGAAATACTTCTGTTGAACTTGTTGTAGAAGTACTTCTGTTGAACTTGTTGTAGAAATACTTCTGTTGAACATGTTCTGCCCTTTCGGTTATGGGCATGTTATAAAAGTGACAGTCAGCCCCCTCATTAGATCTAGAAATCCTAGCAAAGAACCTTGCGTGTGTGTATGTGGGGGCGCTTTTTGCTGGGTTACCCTCGTTTTTGTCAATAGTTCATAATTCGGGATGACTATTCTCGAGACCTAGTGTCCTTGACCTGGGCGTTTGGCCAAGGTGCTGTTCAGGTTGAAGGTTCCAAACCTAGAGTTTTCACAGCTTGTGTGTGATATATGTTCTCCATATTCCTCAAAACTACTTAATTCTTCTTACCGCCTGCTCTTATCGATCTTAAAGAAAAATTGTGTGTGAACGTTTTGGGGTCACAAGTTCATATTTCACACTTACGCTTGAACTAATTAATATCTTTGAAGTCAAGATAGAAATTATATATTAGAAAAATCGAAAACAGTGATTTTTTTGGAAACTTTTTCCTAAGTGCTTCGGAAGTGTTTAAGACTAAAGTTTAATACATCATTATTGACGAACTTTCTAAAATAAATAACATCATTCCGCTCGGCTCTCCGCAAGTTAAGTTTAACACATTGAACACTGACGTCTTACTATTCCGTCATATTTATAATTTTGGTTGGTTACATACACGTAGATAAATGTTCTTTAACGTAGAAAAAAAAAAGACAGAATTTTATTAGAAACAATATTTATCCAAACTTCCCATTATGAGATAAACGTAACATTTGTAACGGTATATTCTTTCAGGGTGTAAACCACCAAACCAGCCTCATCTTAAACCGAAAGAAGCATACCCCGACTACACTATCACGTGAGTGAAATAAATCTTATCTGCTGTTTATTGGTATGCTTAGATAAACGATTTTATGTGAACTGAAACTAAGTCAATACACCCTGTAAACATTAATATAGTGTGTCAACAATCCTCTATATCACATAGTACTAGACGATTGAAAGACACTATTGCAGGACTAACACGCACACTTTCGAACGAGGCTTAGCTTGTGGCATTCACCACACGCTATATTTCAAAGTGACAGCTTTATACATACATCAGGCATGCTTTTTTTTTCACCCTACCGGATTCCATTTGAAACACGTTTTCCTCTTCGACCTTTTTTTCGTTATACACCTATAAGATATACATTTCAATATCTCTACTTATTCGAAGATAAAACGAAGGAAAATGTTCAGAACTAGGAATATTTGGATCAAAAAAAAAAGTATGTAGTGTATTCCTGATCCAAAAATTCAACCTTCATCCATAATACATTACAATAAAATACAATTACTTTTATAGTTAAACAGTTTTGATGAATAGGCTAGGAAGTGTAAACACGGACATCGTTATTTATTGTGTGTTATAAGAAAGCTTGTTAATAATGTTTTAATTAATTTCCAGTGAATTGGTTGTC
>NW_013666548.1:381256-382278 GCF_000517525.1 Limulus polyphemus | reverse complement strand
TTGCCTAATTACACCAAGGAACTTGTGTGATTGCCTAATTACCCCAAGGAACATTTATTCTTGCCTAATTACACCAAGGAACTTGTGTGATGGTCTAATTACACCAAGGGACTTGTGTGATGGTCTAATTACACCAAGGAACTTGTGTGATGGTCTAATTACACCAAGGGACTTGTGTGATGGTCTAATTACACCAAGGGACTTGTGTGATGGTCTAATTACACCAAGGAACATGTATGATTGTCTGATTACACCAAGGAACATGTATGATTGTCTGATTACACCAATGAACTTGTGTGATGGTCTAATTACACCAAGGGACTTGTGTGATGGTCTAATTACACCAAGGGACTTGTGTGATGGTCTAATTACACCAAGGAACATGTATGATTGTCTGATTACACCAATGAACATGTATGATTGTCTGATTACACCAAAGAACTTGTGCAATTATCCAGTAACACCAAGGATTGTAAAATAACGCCTAGGGACTTGTATATTGTAGTATGTATAACTTACAGTATTTTGACCCAGTGTATATTTTATTGGGCTCTATATCTTATAGTTTTCTTAATAATAATAATAATAATACTTCAATAAATCAAGAAAAAACTCAGCAAAGATATAACGTTATTACATAGAACATTTACTTCTGTAAATCAAATATAGTCAGACATTTCTCAATAAAAATAATCACGCAAATTATTTATTGTTTATTTGTTATGTTTGTTACGAATTTCGCACAAAGCTACACGAGGGCTATCTGCGCTAGCCGTCCCTAATTTAGCAGCGTAAGACTAGAGGTAAGGCAGCTATTCATCACCACCCACCGCCAACTCTTGGGCTACTCTTTTACCAACGAATAGTGGGATTGACAGTCACATTATAACGCCCCCACGGCTGAAAGGGCGAGCATGTTTGGTGTAGCGCTTAGAAAAGAAGTAGTTAAATAACAGTTTCAGTTGAAACAATGTTCTAATTTAGTTCCTAGAAAAGAAGTAATTAAATAACAGTTTCAGTTG
>NW_013666548.1:372087-380256 GCF_000517525.1 Limulus polyphemus | reverse complement strand
AAAAGAAGTAGTTAAATAACAGTTTCAGTTGAAACAATGTTCTAATTTAGTGCCTAGAAAAGAAGTAGTTAAATAACAGTTTCAGTTGAAACAATGTTCTAATTTAGCGCCTAGCAACTGAAACTGTTATTTAATTACTTCTTTTCTAGGCACTAAATTAGAACATTGTTTCAACTGAAACTGTTATTTAACTACTTCTTTTAAACAATGTTCTTATTTAGTGCCTAGAAAAGAAGTAATTAAATAACAGTTTCAGTTGAAACAATGTTCTAATTTAGTGCCTAGAAAAGAAGTAGTTAAATAACAGTTTCAGTTGAAACAATGTTCAAACTTAGCGCCTCTCTACAGCTATCTGTTTGCTTTAAACAGAAGGTTTTCTTTTGATTGTTGTCCACAGCTCAATTGCACGTACGAGTTGTATCTTGGTATCACAAATATTTTTGCTAGTTGGAAAAGCACAACCATAATAGTGTTTCAGTTATGTTCCAATGTCCTTCTAACAATTCATTAACTAAGTAGAGAGACACCCAGTGGAGCCCATACCACCGCCATGTTGGTTATATTCGGCTCTCAAAAAATACGAAAAATGTGTCCTTATGCCCGTTGTTATCAACGGACACGGAATATTTTCTACAGAACAATGAGGAATAATATTTTACACGTGTCCACCAGGTTTCATGAAAATCCGATAATTTTTGACTGAGTTATAGAGCAAAAATAGTGTCAAAAATCGGTCCCCGTGTTAACAAATAGGGATATTTTTATTCTTAACCTTGCTGTGACCTAGACCTTGACATTCCAAGAACTAATCACTTCTAAGTTGGATCATAGTCCAAATGTATACCAACTTTCGTCTAAATCCATTCAGCCGTTTTCGAGAAATCCTGCTAACAAATACGACACACACAGAGGAATGAAAACATAATCTCCGCCACCGAAGGTAAAAATTATAAGAACTTATACGAGAGAAAACAAAGAATAGGGTGTTATAACATGTCAGGCACACTACATCTGCCATATCCAGTGCCGACAAGGCCTTTCGCACAATGCCATGACTCATTAAACCGATTGGGATACGACATGTCACCATTCTTGATAAACAAAACGAGTTATGGTGTAAACTAGATTGTGTAAGTCAATTCTAAGTATTAACAGTTTTATTGAAGTCACTTCCAAGTCAGACGTTTTGATTGACGATTAACAACTCAATATTATTTATATAATTTTTAATATCGATTATTCATTTATGGTATAAAATATATCTCTCACCAGGTTTAAACTTTAAAATAGACTATACTCCAATCAGATGTATTTTAAAGTTTAAACCTGGTGAGACTATACTCCAATCAGATGTGCTATACCTGCACTTATATGTGGTTCAATTAGATTATAGATATTAAATGTAATGTAAATTATAGGATAATGTGTTTTCTTTAGATTTAGAAATTATAAATTACTATTTATTGTAATGTGTTTTAGAATTTTCGCGTAAAGCATCGTAAAGGCCATCTGCCATTACTAATTATAACGTGGGTGACCAGAGGGAAGGCGGCCGTAGTCAACAGCACCCACCGCGAATACGTGGGCTATTTTTTTGTCTAACCGAATAGTGGGATCTTATCGTTACTTCTTACACGCCCCCATCCCACAGTGACACAGCGGTATGTCTGCGGACTTACAACGCTAAAATCCAGGTTTCGATACCCGTGGTGGGTAGAGCACAGATAGCCCACTGTGTAGCTTTGTGCTTAATTACAAACAAACGAATACTTTTTTCACCCACGACCTCATAGTGCAGCAACGACACGAGAACCGTAAACCATCATATTTATAATTCTTCCGGAAACGCCACCCATCAGATAATGCCTAATTAGAAACAAACTAGATTGTACTAATGTAATAATTTTTGTTTAATTAAATCCGTGTAGTAATTATGCGTTTATGAATTGATTGTTACAAAAGTTCTCATAAGGTTCGTTTAATTAAATCTGTGTAGTAATTGTGCGTTTATGAATTGATTGTTACAAAAGTTCTCATAAGGTTCGTTTAATTAAATCCGTGTAGTAATTGTGCGTTTATGAATTGATTGTTACAAAAGTTCTCATAAGGTTCGTTTAATTAAGTCTAATCAATTCATAAACGCACAATTACTACACGGATTTAATTAAACAAAAATTATGAGAACTTTTGTAACAATCAATTCATAAACGCACAATTACTACACATTACAAAAGTTCTCGTAATTTTTGTTTAATTAAATCTGTGTAGTAATTGTGCGTTTATGAATTGATTGTTACAAAAGTTCTCATAATTTTTGTTTAATTAAATCTGTGTAGTAATTGTGCGTTTATGAATTGATTGTCACAAAACTTATCGTTAATATTTATTTCTCTTACTCTTCGCAATCTGGGGATTCAAATCCCGCCATCGAAAATACTCGCCCTTTTAGCCATGGGATTGGTATATTGTGACGGTCAATCCCACTTTTCGTTGGTAAAAGAGTAGCCCAGAACTAGCTGCCTTTCACTCTAGTCAACGATTTCTGTGTTAGGGACAGCTAGCACGGATAGCTCTCGTGTAACTTTGCGCGAAATTCAACAAAACAAATAAACAAACAAACAGATCTTTCTGGTGGAATTAAATTTCAGTTGTGGTTGATGTAATATGACAAATCTAGTTGTATGCTAAATGTATTAGTTAAGCATTTTGTAGTAACAGCGTTATAATGTTCATACTCGCTAATTGCATAAAACCAAAATGACTACTTACCATTGTCCTGTTGGTTGACGCGAGGAAAAACCTTACTGTACTGATAGTACGGGTGTACTCTGTCCTGTAGTAATATGGAGTTCATGAGAAAGGTTTATGACACAGTCTTTAAAGTTGTTCACAAGATTAAAATAAAAACCTTTAGAGGTAAATGTGCCAGTAGCTAAGTCACTTCAATAAATACGCGTTTATACAACACACACACTGCCTCTGGTCTAACTCTCTCACCGAAGCTTCGACACACACAGCGCCGTCACATTCAACCAAGAAACTCACGAAGGTCGGCCGGCTGTCCTTCGAGATGGCAGATGCTTACCAGACATCACACGAGAGAACCACACACACACACACATAAAGTTAAGGGATGTTGGGCCACGCCGCGAATCGCTTACGTCACCTCGTCGAACTCAATAATGATGTCATTGACTAATCGTAACGGCTACCCTGGATGAAAGGAACAACTGACAGTACAGCGGGCCTCGAGAGCAGATCACACCTGCCCCATACCACAACAGAAACAGCTGCAAGACAAAGGGGGTGGGGGTAGCCATGTATGACAAAAGTGCTAGGACACACGTGCCACGTGCTACGAGTGAAGATCTGTTTCAAAAGTTGGCCATCTGGCCCAGACAAATAAAACGTGCATGTTATATAGTAGGGATCAGACCTGTATTTGACCACTTATATGGATAACAAATACTCTAAACTTTGATAAAAGTTGAGGAAAAATACATTTGAAGTCAGACGCCCGAATTCTATATAAGATTAATATCTAGAAGAAAATAACACATAAATTTATGTGTTTTAACTCGTTTTACTTATAAGAAAATAAATATGTTAAAAAAAACTAAAATGTTACTAAAACAATATATATTTCAAAAGTACATTGCCTCTTATTGTACTGAATTACAACAATTAATTTAGTACTATTGGAGTGGAGTTGTACTTGTTTGTTTGTCGTTAAGCACAAACTTCACAATGGGCTATCTGTGCAGTGCCCACCAAGGTTATCGAAACCCTGTTTTTAGTGTTATAAGCCTTCAATTTATCGCTGAATCACTGGGAAGGGAGCTTAGAGAGAGGTTCACTTGAAAGTATACTAAAAAGAAACAGATATTATATACATATATATATATATATATATATAGTAGGCACAGACGTAGCAAGGAGTGGGGAGCTACGGGGGATTTAGTCTCCAACAAACAGTTTCAGAGACTTGATAAAAAATAATTCATTGTAACAACTCAAAAATGGTTGGAGAAGTTTGCTTGTGTCAGTATTAAAGTCCGAGTAGTAAATATTAGAGTGTATCTTTAAATACCAAATCTTGAATTTATTGTGTTTCTTTAAAACAAGCACCTTTAAAGTTATTTGCTGACCAGCCCCCCAGCCACTCCGAAAACTTTCTTGGCTGCAGTAATGGTAGTGCAAAAAGCAATAAAAGGGTTAAACGTCTCATGTTTCAATATACTGGTTGACTGGAAATCTCAGCACATGATTTGGGATTAATCATGGGAGAGCGTTGTTTTACAGAATTAAAATTAAGCATAAACAAATACCACACAGAGAATGTTTTCACAAATCCACACTCCCAATATTAATCCTCTAACTGCCTCTTTACGTAAACAGGCATATAGTGTTATGAAAAATCAACTTAGTTTTTTTGATAAGTAGGTTTCAATATATTATGTTTTAATTTGATAGACTAAAATATCTAAAATACAATTAACGTTATGTAAATAAATAATGTTCAAAGTATACTATGAATTTATTTCTACGAAATTTCATTTGAATACAAAGTAACATAAGTCATTAAAATAATTGAATTAATCTATGCCTTTTATTATAACCGAAAGCTTTTCCTTTGGTGTAACATGGTCTACATTATCATTATTATAAACTTCTGAGTGAATGTAAAGAAGAACTATACAATATGCTAACCACACTGTATCTGATGTCGCCTACAAACATATGTGTTTTCCACCTCCCTGCTTAGGGGTAGGGGCTTGATTTTGACCTGGGGGAGAGGGCAAGCAAGTTTTGCCTGAAAATATAAAATCGACCAGATCTTAAAATCGTGTACTATGAGGTTTAAAGTCGCTTGAAAAAAAAAGAAAAAAAAGGTTCCAATGACTTCCATGTCACGTGTGGGTAATATATTTTCTGAAAAGGCATAATGCATTTACAAGTATAAAAGTTATAGATAAAGTACGGAGCTTTTGCCCGAAATACTATTTGGGCTAGAATTTGGGGGCAATTGACCTCCGCCTCCTACGCGTATGCCTAACTGCATTAATAAAGATAGGTTTCATAATTTGTTATTTTGTAGTCTTTTGACTCCGCGTTGAATTCCTCTCACTGTCATTCTCCCCGTCAAATATCACCCTTTGTCTTCCAATGGAAAAGATAATTGTAAAATCATTTATCGAAAGTAGAATGAGACAAATATCTTTTCCACTAGCCATCAGATGCCCTCTCGATGGAGATAACAACAAGCTCTCACGTATTTCATTGGAGAACGACCCGTCACGTGGTTAGTGCAAGTTGATTTGGATAAGCCTGATGTTAACGTTTTAAGTAGCTAAGGTGAGAATTATTCGGTCTGGAACACGATCAGAAGATTCAATCTGGAGACAGACAGTTTAGATCTTGCGATCACCGAGGTATTACTAAATGGCCAGTAGAGACAAGTATTCAATATGGCACGTTAAACGTACATTTAAAAAGTGTTTCAGCAAAGATTGTTTGTTGTGATTGTACGTTTGTGTTTAGTATTTCTCTGTTTATTTTACTTCAAGAACAGGTCCGCTTAACAACGGGATACTCGACGAGATATTTAATGCTCTCTGGTTACTGTTGCTTTAACTGGAATAAGTCTTATCTGAAGGCATCTCATTGCTATATCCGGTGCCGACGAGGCCTTTCACCTACTATCGAGACTCTTCCAGCCGGTGTGGGTATGACAGACATAATAATGGTTGAGACGCTATTTGTATTATAAAATTTCTGCTTCAGAACAACTGTTTTGGTGTGAAGTAGGTTTCGTTGGTGAAATGTAAGTTCTTATAATGTTTATTTATCTGATAACACATTGTAATTAGGGTAATGTACTATATTATATATTTATTTGAGTACCAAATATTATTAATATTATTAATTCTTATTTCCTTGAATTATTCAGAAGAACTGACGAATCAGCGAGTTACTCTTTGTTCCGTAGTGGGTCATGTGACCACAACCTCAACAGGAGAAGACTGCTATAATAAGAACTTCTGGGTGAAAGACAAAGGTATTATAATAATAATATGTCAAGTCGAGGCCTTTCTCTCAATACCAGGCTTCTTCAGGCCGGCTGGGATACGATACACAAGGTAGTGATTGAGACGTTATTTACATTAGAAATTGCTTGGCAACAATTTATACCGGTTTTAAGACTTGGACTTAACAGCTGAGCAAAGTTTTTTATGTGTGTTTTTATATGAGCAAAGTAGTTGTTGTTTAACTACTTTGCTCACATAAAAATACACAGCCACATAAAAACACACAGCTATCACAACAGTTGTAGTAAACATTCTAAATACTATGAAAATATACTAAAGAATAATTTAAAGAGAATAGCCACAAGTTTCATTTCTGAAGCACATTCAAGAACAGAAATCGTGAGAAAAATACACAGTCACTACTTTGCTCAGATAAAAACACACACAGCAACTACTTTGCTGGAAATGGCAACTTTTATAAAAGTCAAGAATCTAGAAAGGAAAGAAAGAGGAACATACAAGTAGGTTTTGTTATTTTTCCCTGTTTCAATTTTGACAATATATTTTTTTGTATTTATCAACATATTAATATCCAGACATGTATGTATTTTTATTCTTCTCGTTGTATTTCTTATATAATTTTTCATAACTGTCTTTTGTTTCTATAAATCTAAAATTTCCAGTCATAATTATTATCTGTTTAGTTGGACTTACTAATATATTCAAATTTAGTAACTCATGATTGGCTGGGTTCTGAGTGAGTTTTAACTGCTGTTTGACAAACGGTAATTTAATTCTACGGAAAATTTCCAGTAGCGATGAAATTGAAATGTATTGAAGCTATAATTGTAAACGTTGTACAGCAAAAATGAAGCAACTCTTCGGAAGAGTTTCCAAATAATTTTATTCTCTCCAAATATAATGAAGAGATTGTTTGAGAATTGTTCTTTAATCGATACATTTACTAAGGTGAAGATTACCTGTTCATCCGAGGGAACCCAGTAAACAGTATATCTTGTTTTTACAACTTCTTATCTTCCCGGTAAGTCAGTGGTAAGTTTATGGACTTACAATGCTAAAATCCTGGGTTCAATTCCCTGGCGTGTGCTGATAACCCATTGTGTAGCTTTACTCTTAGAAAACAAATAGAAGTAAAGTTTCGACAATAACAGGATTTCTGTGTTCACAAGGTGGACAATTAAACGCTAAAATTTTTCCTACCTTTTCCAGTGTACTCACAACGAATTAGCGTTTTATACACTAGTAGCTAGACACTCTAGTATGTAGTAATGGTAAATAAGACATCCATCTTTAATATAACCAATATATTTACAGCATTTGTCAAGATAATCATTGTACAGTGCGAGGCTTGGCTTGTCCCTCGTTATAATATCTGGAAATTCCAAGACCAGGCATGAATCTTATTCAACAGAGAGTCAAAGAATGAGAGAAAACAAACAAATAAAAACGTTATTTAGAACAGTGGTTTTCAACGTGGGCCATGTGGCCACCCAGGGGGGCCACGCCATGTTTCTAATGGGCCACGCGTGAATGACAGAAACTTAGGGGGCCACAGTAAATTCTGAGTGGTCCACCGAAACGTCACTGCTCGAATAAAATATTTCAAATTCAAAACTGAATCAAAGGTTCCCTTCTCCCCGTATCCCCCACAGCTCAAAAGTCAAGTTACCAGAGGCGACTAGTACACGAGTAACAATCAAAATTCCGAATTTGGATCCATTTGAGGTGAATGCGGTTGATGTTGAGATCACATTACAAGAATGTCACATCGAACTGCAGAGTGATATAACAGATCAAGCTAGATTCAAACGTGACAAACATTATTTCTGGATAAGTAGTGAAATAGCTAATAAGTTTTCACAGCTCTGGGAGAAGGCAAAGTTGTATTTTATCGCTTTTCCCACATCTTATCTGGTTGAATCTGGTTTTAGTCGGATGACTTATTTGCTGTCAAAAATACCTAACCGCCTTGATGTTGTGAAGAGAGGTGATCTTCGCTTATCACTGACCACACTGCAACCGGACATTCAAAAACTTTCAAGTGTTCATCAGGCCCAAGGATCACACTGAATAAAATGTCAGTGATTAACAGAATATGTTTTACTTGTATAGGTAAACA
>NW_013666548.1:369349-371087 GCF_000517525.1 Limulus polyphemus | reverse complement strand
GAAAATAGCAACTTTTATAAAAGTCAAGAATCTAGAAAGGAAAAAAGAGAAACGTACAAGTAGGTTTTTGTTATTTTTCCCTGTTTCGATTTTGACAATATATTTTTTGTATTTATCAACATATTAATATCCAGACATGTATGTGTTTTTAATTCTTCTATTTTTATTTCTTATACAATTTTTCATAATTGACTTTTGTTTCTGCCCCCCAGTGGCACAGCGGTATGTCTGCGGACTTACAACACTAGAAACCGGGTTTCGATACCCGTGGCGGGCAGAGCACAAATAGCCCATTGTGTAGCTTTGTGCTTAACTTCAAACAAACAAACTTTTGTTTCTATAAATCTAAGATTTCCAGTCATAATTATTATCTGTTTAGTTGGACTTACTAATATATTCAAATTTAGTAACTCGTGATTGTCTGGGTTCTGAGTGAGTTTTAACTGCTGTTTGACCAACGGTAATTTAATTCTATGGAAAATTTCCAGTAGCGATGAAATTGAAATGTATTGAAGCTATACTTGTAAACGTTGTACAGCAAAAACGAAGCCACTCTCAGGAAGAGTTTCTAAATAATTTTATTCTCTGAATGCGGTTGATGTTGAGATCACATTACAATAATGTCTCATCGAACTGTAGAGTGATATAACAGCTCAAGCTAGATTCAAACGTGACAAACATTATTTCTTATTAAGTAGTGAAATAGCTAATAAGTTTCCACAGCTCTGGGAGAAGGCAAAGTTGTATTTTTATCGCTTTTCCCACATCTTATCTGGTTGAATCTGGTTTTAGTCGGGTGACTTATTTGCTGTCAAAAATACCTAACCGCCTTGATGTTGTGAAGAGAGGTGATCTTCGCTTATCACTGACCACACTGTAACCAGACATTCAAAAACCTTCAAGTGTTCATCAGGCCCAAGGATCACACTGAATAAAATGTTAATGATTAACAGAATATGTTTGACTTGTATAGGTAAACAGTATGCTATAAACAAAATATCTAAAAACAATACAATAATGTAAAAATAATATTATAAATATATTATAAAGCAACAGTGTGGAAATAAAGTAACTTGTTTCCTAAATAACAGCGTCTACGAAGGGTGAGGCCACAGAGATAAGTCAAACTCAAAAGGGAGCCACGAGCAAAAAAAAGGTTGAGAAACATTGGTTTAGAAAAGCAATAATATAAGTATAGTTTTAAATGAAGGCAGGAAAACGAGACCAGAAAAGGTGAAAGAAAATATTATTTTTTAACAACATGATAGAATTGTATCATGTAATAAATTAGCTTTACTGTAAAAACAAACCATATCAATTAAGTAGATGACGATTTGGTTTACAAGTGTCTAAATAGAACAAGTTATTAAATTATATTAAGATACGTTATTATTTCTTAACAACATGATAGAATTGTATCATGTAATAAATTAGTTTTACTGTAAAAATAACTTGTTCTATTTAGACACTTGTAAACCAAATCGTCATCTACTTAATTCATATGGTTTGTTAAATTAAATTAAGATACGTTATTATTTCTTAACAACATTATAGAATTGTATCATGTAATAAATTAGCTTTACTGTAAAAATAACTTGTTCTATTTAGACACTTGTAAACCAAATCGTCATCTACTTAATTGATATGGTTTGTTAAATTAAATTAAGATACGTTATTATTTTTTAACAACATGATAGAATTGCATCATGTAATAAATTAGCTTTACCGTAAAAATAAC
>NW_013666548.1:365525-369160 GCF_000517525.1 Limulus polyphemus | reverse complement strand
TAATTCATTTAAAAGTAGCATTTATTTTATTCAAGAGAAATTGTAGAAGCACACAGGAAAGATCTATAACTATTGCACTCTTGAGGAGTTTAGAAATCTTAAAGCTCGAAATCCGAAATATTCTTGGTAGAAATATTGTGAACTGTCTGTTTTTATATATATTTTGTTTATGTGATTTAATTCCAGCCAAAAGGCTTGCGGACCACTAGAGGGCCGTGTCTTCTTCGGCTACGCATTGCTGAAAGATAGAAATAATGACTGATCATAATGGATGTATGAAAGATGAAACTAGATATGCGATAAGCAAAGGGGATGGAATAGTGTTAAATCAACAGTAGAAATAATCAAAGAACACTTAACACTCAAGATGGATATGATTTGGAAGGTTCTGCATAGGAGTAATCTTAGTGAACAGGATCATCTGGCGGCAAGGAGAAGACGTATCGGTTTAATAAGTGCTCTACTCCATATTAAATGCTAAATAAATAAACAAAACACTTAGGTTATTTGTATGATGTTTCGAGTTGTCTTTTACTCATCATAGTGTGTACCTATATTTACATATTTCTATTATTCAGTTCACAGGCTGTTTAGAATAATCAAAATAGATACGAAGCTCAAACTATTATTCCACTCATCACCGTTACTGCGTTAGACCGGTTTTGGGGAATTACACCTCTCATCAGTAACCTGGACAAAGGCAGATCGAAATAAATCTTACACCCCCTCCTTTAGTACACTTACATTTCCGAAAAAATACCAGTAATGTAATGACGGTCAACTGCTACATACATACGTTATTTGTTCAACGCGTACAAATAATCTATGCATTCTAGAAGAGGCCTTTTATTTATTGATGTATCTATTTCTTGAAAAGACTTTGTTTTATGCATAGTATATTTATGTAAGACGTTATTCGTTCACATAATTTAACTTCTGTTTTCTGAAAACAATTCGAAAATCAACAAACTAAATTTCGACAACAAGTTAGGAATGAATTTTTTAAAATCAACTTTAACTTCTTGTTCGGAAAGAACACTTAAATCACAGTTTTTGTTCTTCCACTACAACAATGGGATTATAGTTATGGAATTTTTGATAAATGCATTTACACTTTTCCTTATACATGCTATTTTGTGTGTGCTAAAATAAGCTTTAAAAAATATAATGAACGAAAAACATCTGGAGAACTGATGTGTACGTATGGGTGACATTCATTTGATTGTGTGTTTCCATGACAATAATGCTCAACGCGTACAAATAATCTATGCATTCTAGAAGAGGCCTTTTATTTATTGATGTATCTATTTCTTGAAAAGACTTTGTTTTATGCATAGTATATTTATGTAAGACGTTATTCGTTCACCAACAAACGTATTAAATATTCCATGAATCTAGAATTTCTCATTTGTTTTCGATTGTGAACTTGGGAGTTTGTGCACCTGTTACAAAGCTACCTACTTGTGCATCGATAAACAATTAGTCGCTAGGCCTACTGTTTCTTGGCCTTATGTTGCGCATGTGTTATTAAATGGCTTTCTACTTTGGTTTGTTTAAGTAATATAATAAGTTAAACTTGTGACAGGGGCCACTTATAAGTTGAAAATAGAGCCCATTCTGAAAATGGCGTCCTGTAGAATTATAGCATTAACTAATTTCAAGTTTTAACGTCAGCTGCTAGACACGACAAATGTTCCTAATACCATAGTTAGCTTAGAAGCACGTAAAAATTAGTAAACACATTAACTAAGATGTAAAACCGGATATTAGAGTAAACGTATTTTCATGTTTGCTGTTCCCTTTAAAACAGAATTGTACAAAGTTTTCATATTTACAGGTGTATGAAATTTAGCATAGTACGTCAGTCAATGAACTAGCCAAGTTCCATTTGTCTTAGTTACTTACTGTTCTCGGTTATTCACTTAGAGTGTCACATGTGCCTTCTCATGGGAATGATTTCTGCAACATATTTATATTTTCCATTGGCGGGTCAAGTAATATTTCGAGGATATAACCTCTCTTATTTTTCGATGGGAATGACCGACAGCCACGTATATAGCACACGCACCATGAGAAGAATGTCATTATTATTTCTTGTATATAATGCAATGTTTTCTCAGTCTGGAATAGAATCTTACAAATTTATAGGGAGATAAAGTTTTTCAAAACTTATTTACATATGTAGGTAGAGAGTTCACTCCAATAAAGGCACTACCTTTCGTGAATACATTCTTTTAATTGTTTCTGTGGCTTAAGTAAATATTCTTTCATTCTGTTACATATTGTATCTTTCATTTCTTCAAACTCACTTAAAGTTATAGAATTCAGGTTTGGTCCCTCATATGTTTTCTATCTGACTTCCCGTTATTCTAGTTGATCACTTTTAGGGAACATGAGTGCACCTGAGAATGCTACACATGCACACCTGAGAATGCTACACATGCACACCTGAGAATGCTACACATGCTTGGATACATTTGTGAAGAGTAATGAAATATCTATTTTACTAAACGGGTATGTATGGAATACAACTTGTTTATTAACAGTAGATAATGTAACGTGCAGGAGATAGGTGACTATTTTGATTTCTGCACTGAAAATTAATGAAATTTATTATAACACAAACTTCATATTCACATTAGACGTATAATTAATTATGTATTTACAATTATTTAAATTAACTATTTACAATTTAGTTAACGATTTTTAGCACTTTGTTAAATTATTTATTGTTATTTATTTCTGCAAATAGGTTTTAGTCATTTGAAATGTGGACTGTGTTTTATAGTAATAATTTTATAAAGTAGCACAACTATATCTTCCATTGTAAAAATATTTAATTAATTCTTAAAAACAATTACTACTCCACCAATAAAATTCTTAATTACAGCCAAAGTGTGTTTTTTTCATGAACAACTTTTTTAATAAAGAGGTAGTTAGTTAGTTTGTTTGTTTTTGAATTTCGCGCAAAGCTACACGAGGGCTATCTGCGCTAGGCATCCATAATTTAGCAGTATAAGACTAGAGGGAAGGCAGCTAGTCATCACCACCCACCTCCAGCTCTTGGGCTACTCTTTTACCAACGAATAGTAGGATTAATCGTCACATTATAACTCCCCCCACGGCTGAAAGGGCGAGCATGTTTGGTGTGACGGGGATTCGAACCCGCGACCCTCAGATTGCGAGTCGAGCGCCCTAACTACCTGACCATGCCGGGCCATCAGGTAATTAGTAAACACCATGTTCACACAAGATAGGATAAGCAGATGTAGATATATTTGTGCGTAAGTTATAATTGGTTCAAGAAACTAAAATATTCTGTTAACAACTTCAAATAATATTACAAAAATTAAGTAGATGTGGTACTTTTAGAACATTACGACATCCCCCACCCTAATGGCTCAGCAGGAAACGCTAAAAATCGGCGTTAAATACCTTTATGTGCAGATCACAAATAGCCCATTGTGTAGCTTTATGCTTAACAACAAACAAATAAACAAACAAGACGACGTTAGTGATCTCAAAAGTCACTATTTGGATTGTTGATTGGTTGTTTGGTGTTTTATGGCGCAAAGCAACGAGGCTATCTGCGCCAAACAACCGGTAAAAACAGTGAAAGTAAATTAGATTAAAAT
>NW_013666548.1:358094-364841 GCF_000517525.1 Limulus polyphemus | reverse complement strand
TACTGTTATACATAGTAGGCTTTAAACAATATATGTAGAAAGTACTATGATCCAGACTAGACTACAGAGAACATATATACAAACTACTGTGCTTCTACTGTTATACATAGTAGGCTTTAAACAATATATGTAGAAAGTACTATGATCCAGACTAGACTACAGAGAACATATATACAAACTACTGTGCTTCTACTGTTATACATAGTAGGCTTTAAACAATATATGTAGAAAGTACTATGATCCAGACTAGACTACAGAGAACATATATACAAACTACTGTGCTTCTACTGTGATCCATAATAGCCTTCAAACAATATATGTAGAATGTACTATGATCCAGACTAGACTACAGATAACATATATACAAACTACTGTGCTTCTACTGTTATACATAGTAGGCTTCAAACAATATATGTAGAATGTACTATGATCCAGACTGGACTACAGATAACATATATACAAAATACTGTGCTTCTACTGTGATCCATAATAGCCTTCAAACAATATATGTAGAATGTACTATGATCCAGACTGGACTACAGATAACATATATACAAAATACTGTGCTTCTATGATCGATAGTAGGCTAAAGTATACAAAGTACTATGATCCACAGTATACTACAGACAACACATGATAAATATTGTGTTTTACTATGAGTTGTAGTATAGGCTACAGACAATATGACCAAGTACTACGATCCACAGTATACTACAGACAACACATGATCAATTATTGTGCTTCTACTGTGATCCATAGTATAGGCTACAGACAATATGACCAAGTACTACGATCGAGAGTAGACTATATACAACACATGATCAATTATTGTGCTTCTACTGTGATCCATAGTATAGGCTACAGACAATATGACCAAGTACTACGATCCAGAGTAGACTATAGACAACACATGATCAAGTATTGTGCTTCTACTGTGATCCATAGTATAGGCTACAGACAATATGACCAAGTACTACGATCCAGAGTAGACTATAGACAACACATGATCAAGTATTGTACTTCTACTGTGATCCATAGTATAGGCTACAGACAATATGACCAAGTACTACGACCCAGATTAAACTACAGACAACACGTGTACTAAGACTCGTTATGTGTGTGAAAATTAGTATCAGGCTATCTTCTGTTGATACATTTTAAATATCTTGATATGTTGTATTTGCATCACGTGTGTGTGTGTGTGTAAACACTTAACGTCAACATTAACTAATCGACATAAACAGCTTTAACACAGTTCATGCGGCATTTCTATAATATAAGAACCAACGTAATGATAAACATTTGGTTTGTTTTGTTTTAGAAATTGGGTTTTCACACACATAGTTTCTAGATTTTAACTGATTTATGAAATAAGTTAACATTTCGAGCACATTTAACTTGATGAACAAGTAACAACTCAACGGAACTCGATCGAGACTCTACTCATTAAAAATCATCAGGTATTGTGAAAACACACATCACGAACCGAAATATTGCTTCAAGTAGTTATAAATAAGTGCCAGAAGAAACGTTAGATTAAATTACCGATCTTCAGTGACTTTGCTATTTACGACAGATATTTTTCAAACTAACTTTATAGAAATAACTTTAAGTAGAATATGTTTATATACAAGTATATGAGTATGATGTAAAACTTAGCAAACCTACATTGAAGATCGGGATAAAGAGGATACATTGATATCCCTACGTTGCTAATAAGTATATCTGAGGAAATTACACTATCTAATGAACCTTACTATATCAAGCATTTAATTTATAAAATGTTTGTTTTGTGGATAATATAGAATGTTTAATTAAGTGTTTAAACAAGTTTACCGGAAACAGTTAAAGTGAAATTCCTGCTAAAGTTACATACACAGAATAATTAAATAAATGCTTTAATAAGGCCACTCACACACATTTTATGATGTAGCTGAGTTTTTTATTTAATGTGTGTATTTCTATGTGAATACTTCAAAAGTTTATTGAGGCATAACCACTGCAAAGTATTTGTTCACATACTAGAGTATGTATTTGGTGTATACTTCTTTATTTAATTGGGATTGTATATCTGTTTGAGGCGTATATATATATATATATAATACGCTCGTGTTTGTCTGTCCGGAATTTTTCTTACAAATTTCTCGATCAAATGCTTCAAATCTTATATCGTTAGAAAAGCCTTTGTTTGAGGAGTCCGGATTGCATATTGGCTTTTCCATTCAGAATTACCTTACCTGCCGTTTGTTTAATCAAACTTAATAATGCAACGAGTGTGTAGTTGGCACAATGTCGTTGTCATCACGTGACCACTGACTTTGAATTCAACTATATTTTTCTAGTTGTAAAATATTTCACACAAGCAACATTCCGCATGTAATTTTCTAAAAAAATAACATTAGCTTAAGTACAATCGTTATTGGCTTTTTCGAGTTATTTAGGCCTAAAATACACATGCGCAGTTCGTTCAAAACCATATGCTTATCACTTTGTGAACATGCATTCAAACGTTTCTGCATATTCAGCTAAGTTTGCCTTCATTAAAACTTTACATTTACCTTACTTTGTAATAACTTAGCTTCGGTTCATTTAATAGGCTACTATAAACACCTATTAGTTACTTTGTTTCTTTACTACGGGTTTTATTCTTCGTTTTTGTGAGTTTCTTTGTTTCAACTCGTAAAACCCGTGTTAAACACTGAACTCTCATAACTGTTTAATACTCTGTACACTGTTATAAATACCATTAATATATATTTTTATTTACTTTACATGTAGTTTTTTAAATAAAGTTACGTTTACATGAGCTTGTTTGTCTGACCGCGTGAAACTTTTTAAATAGACAAGGATTTATTGATCTGACCCATAATGCCTGCAAGAAAGTTAACTTAAATGCTGTGCATGAAAATGATAGTATGAAGAAACTTCAAGTAAAGGGCATGAAACTACTGGAAATGTTTTGGGGGTCGCGGCTACTATATATATAATACACTATTGCATCTCTGTTCCGATACATACAACATATTTCCTACTGAGCGTACTCATACACATCAGACAGACTGGATCTTTGCTTGTAAGAATAATGATGACAAGATTTGAATTGCAATGCAACGTCTGGAAATCTTACGGACTGAAGCTATTACTCTAGCTATACGTGTGATTCTCAGGTTTGCTGTAAAGTCACTTTGCTGTTACAAGTACGTATATGTGTGAACCATATCTCAGTTAGTTGTATTCTCTTTCGAACAGAAATCCAACGGATGTTACTAAATATTGCTATCAAAATGTGTTACTAATCCCCAATATGCTGACACTGGATACACTGATGCAAGTTAGTGTTTCATTAATTTCATTTCATCAATCTTAATGTGTAGGATAAAATAAGCTATGACTTCACTTGTAACTACGCATACTTTTAATGTAAATATGTACATTGTTAAGTACTTTCATAACACGAACGATTAGTATTCGTACGGTCACTTTTAACTAATAATTACCATTCAGAGGAACAGTACATTAGAATACAAAATGCAAATTGTTTAATGTTGAAACACAGAGCTTATGGTTTCTTTTGAAAGGAATTGCGTTTGTTGGAAGGTGCACAGGAATGCATTGTTAAAAACTGCTTAACATAATCAATAGCTAATGATTTTTTGTTGCGTGGATACTATATGATAATTCTTTGAATGCAGGTGTTTACAAGCTTGCACCCCCCCCCCCCAGTAGCACAGTGGTATGTCTGCGGATTTACAACGCTAGAAACCGGGTTTCGATACCCGTGGCCGGCAGAGCACACATAGCCCATTGTGTAGCTTTGTGCATAATTACAACCAAACAGTTTACAAGCTTGAAGGTGTTACTTTAATTTAGTTAATTATTCAATTCAATTTTTAAATCACCATCCTTGTTGTGATACCAGGATGTAACATGATTTGCAGGTTAGATTTTCTTTTAATATTTGCAACCAGCATCAGCATCGAAATTTGATCGGAAATTGTCCAAAATCTTCCCTTAAATAAAACCTTCATTTGTAGAATCTGCCGTTATGAACACTTCCCTTAAATAAAACCTTCATTTGTAGATTCTGCCGTTATGAACACTTATGTACACTTGCATTATGTACGCAAATTTATATAAGGATTTTTAGTTTTTGGAGATTTTTTTTAATATTAATTGTTAAAAGTTTGTTTATAGTTGAGCACAAAGCTGCTTGATGGACTATATAGGCCGTGCCTACCACGGGTATCAAAAACCGGTTTTTAGCATTATAAGCCAGACTTACCGCTGTGCCACTGGGGGAATTGTTACAAAAACTGAATGATTTTCCTAAAATATTATAATTGGATAGTTTATAGTTCAGTCTTTTAACAAAATAATATAATTAGATAGTTTATAGCTCAGTCCTTTCATAAAATAACATAATTAGATAGTTTATAGTTCAGTCTTTTCATAAAATAATATAATTAGATAGTTTATAGTTCAGTTTTTCATAAAATAATATAATTGGATAGTTCATAGTTCAGTATTTTCATAAAATAACATAATTAGATAGTTTATAGTTCAGTATTTTCATAAAATAACATAATTAGATAGTTTATAGTTCAGTATTTTCATAAAATAACATAATTAGATAGTTTATAGTTCAGTCCTTTCATAAAATAACATAATTATATAGTTTATAGTTCAGTCTTTTCATAAAATAACATAATTAGATAGTTTATAGTTCAGTTTTTTCATAAAATAACATAATTAGATAGTTTGTAGTTCAGTCTTTTCATAAAATAACATAATTAGATTGTTATGTAGTTCAGTCTTTTGAGTGAAACCTAATGAGATTTGACTCTGGGATCGTGTACAGTTATTTTCTACGGTTGATGAAGTATTATTTTCGCTATTGTTTGTCTTCATGCTGTGAAAGTGTTCAGTAAAGGAAATTTTCTAAACAAATAGAAGAGATATAAAAAAAACAGCATTAAAGTTTCCATACGTTTTAAGATAATGATGGTCCGGCGTGGCCAGTTGGTTAGGGCGCTCGACTCACGAACTGAAGGTCACGGGTTCGAATCCCCATCCCGCCAAACATGCTCGCCCTTTCAGCCGTGGGGCGTTATAACGTGATGGTCAATCCCAGTATTCGTTGGTAAAAGAGTTGGCGGTGGGTAGTGATGACTAGCTGCCTTCCCTCTGGTCTTACACTGCTAAATTAGGGACGGCTAGAGTAGCTTTGTGCGAAATTCAACAAACAAACAAACTCATGGCACAAGAAATAATACAAGAAACTTCGGAGCCACTGAAGAATACAACGTAATTAAGTTTAGTACACGTACTTAGGGCAATTTCCATACCATTTCAGGCCCTTGTGGCATAAGACCATCGTGTATCGTCCATGTTTCACGGACGACCTAAGACTCAAAACAATTATTTTTGCAAGTTTTTCATTTGTAATGAACGTTCATGAAATTCCTGTGTAAATTACGTTAATATCACTAATAGAATACTTTCGTTTGAGAACCATATACAAGCTCTGATCTAGAAAGTGTGTTATTTCAAAGTATTTTGGTCATAAATAATATTCAACGTTAAACTGGTACACAATTAAAAACATTTTATTTAGGCCTATCTATGGCCTTCAAAACGTTGACGACTCTACATATTTCGACGTTACAACGTCATCCTCAGGAGTTGTAACGTCGAAACATTTAGAGTCGTCAAAATGTTTTTAACTGTGTACCAGTTTAGCGTTGAATATTATTTATGATTTTAACTTTATACACAAGTGCCAAAATACTATAATTATTTTGGTCATATTACAAAAAAGAATGAAGCACATGTTGTATTTTCTAAAGACTTTCCAACTAGAGCGAAACGTCTCATTTTAGTTAAACGAAACGGGATGATTTTTCGTGTAATTAATTTTTCGAAATATTATTTTTCATCTACACCACACAATAAATAATTGGATTTTTTAGAGACGCTGTTAAATAAATAACGAATGTGTGTCTTATATGTGTAATATTATATACAGTAAGTTACGCTTTAGAAGCTAGAAATATACAGTTTAGTAGAGAGAGAGGAGGGGGGCAATGTAAACAAAAAAAAACCATCAAAAGTGATATTGAACAGAAAAGGAACGGATGATGTAAGCCGCAGAGTCTCTTCGTTTCTCTCTCTCATATGTACTAATGAGTTTAGTGTATATGTGTTACACATGTTTTGAGCTCCGTGTAACAGATGAACACCATATGGCGGGCGTCACGAAACGTGTACGTATAGAAATAGAACTGTGTTCTACTAGTCTGAATAATATGGAAAATATCTGCACTCCATCCATATAGATCTTCTGGGAATTCAGATACGATACAACCACTATGTATGAGAGTCGAGATGATACTATATTTTGTACTTTTTTAATTTCTAAACACTTATATCAAATGAGAAAAGCAGGAAGCTCAATCAGTGTATAAGAATAGTCACGCATTAGATATCGATCTGATCAAATAAATATAAATATATATATATATATATGTTTATTGAAAAGAAATTTATACAAATGTATTTATAGATGAGGTCATGAAAACCCCCCAGTGGCACAGCGGTATGTCTGCGGACTTACAACGCTCGAATCCGGGTTTCGATACCCGTGGTGGGCAGAGCACAGATAGCCCATTATGTAGCTTTGTGCTTAATTACAAACAAACAAAAGGTCATGAAAAGGCGAGAAACCAATCAATAAAAACCTGGTAGTTA